>NW_025317696.1:0-37919 GCF_018873765.1 Telopea speciosissima
AGCCGAGGCTAGTCAGAATGTGGTGACGGGTATTCTTCAAAACCCATACTTAAATAAGCTTTTAATTGAATAGTTTCATGCATACATAATCATTTGATCATGGCGTATAGGTACTATTCTCATCTGCTCTACCCCTGCATACACTTTATTTGATACTGGAGCGACGCACTCCTTTGTGTCACCGACATTTGCTAAGAGGACTGGTGTATCACCCAAGAGTCTAGAAGAGGGTCTAGCAGTTAGTACACCTACAGGGTCGAGGATAGATTTGGATACACTATATGAGCCATGTGCTGTGACAATTGCAAGCAGTCTTCATTGATGACATCTTGATTTACTCCAAGAATGAAGAGGAACATGCCCAGCACTTGAGGTTTGTACTATAGAGATTGAGAGAGAAGCAACTGTATGCAAATTCAGCAAATGTGAATTTTGGTTGCCTCAGGTTGGGTTTCTAGGCCATATAATTTCAACCAGAGGGATTGAAGTTGACCCTGGGAAGGGTGAATTTGTAGTAAATTGGGAGAGTCCCAAGACAGTAACTAAGATCAAAAGTTTCCTGGGTTTAGCTGGTTACTACAGGAGGTTCATAGAGAATTTTTCCAAAATAGCTATGCCTATGACGCAACTTACCAGGAAAGGTGCTAAGTTTGAATGGAATGAAGACTGTGAGAACAGCTTTCAAGAGTTGAAGAAAAGATTGGTAACAGCCCCAGTTCTAGTCCTTCCTGAAGGAACTGAGGGGATGGTGGTGTATACTGATGCTTCCAAGTCAGGTTTAGGCTGTGTATTGATGCAGAATGGGAAAGTCATTGCCTACGGTTCAAGACAGTTGAAGGACTATGAGAAGAACTACCTTACACATGACCTGGAATTGGCCGTAGTTGTCTTTGCACTGAAGTTGTGGAGACATTACTTGTATGGTGAGAGAATTGAGATCTTCACTGACCATAAGAGTCTGAAATACTTCTTCACTCAAAAGGAGTTAAATATAAGACAAAGAAGATGGTTGGAACTCATCAATGACTATGAGTTCGATATTTCATATCACCCAGGGAAAGCCAATGTGGTGGCAGATGCACTTAGCAGGAAATATGTAGATTGGGATACTGGAAGGGTATTCATTGAAGATGAAGTTCTGAAGGATCTGAGTGCCATGGATGTGGGACTCATATTTGGAGAGACTGAAGATTTGATTTCAGTATTAATAGTACAGCCATCACTGCGGGCTCAAATCATATTAGCCCAGTCTTCTGATGAAGAGTTCCAACGCATTGTGAGTAACATTCGAGCTGGAACACATAAGGATACAGACTTCACGGTGACAGCTGATGGAGTTCTAATGTTCAGAGACAGACTGTGTGTGCCCGCTGATACTCAGTTAAAGGAAATGATCTTGAAAGAGGCCCATCGATCTCCTTACACTGTACATCCAAGTGGTACAAAGATGTATCGAGATTTAAAGCAGTATTTGTGGTGGCATGGGATGAAGCATGATGTGGCAGTCTATGTTTCTCAATGCTCTACTTGTCAACAAGTAAAGGCTGTCAGACACAAACCTCAGGGACTTTTGTAGCCTTTAGCCATTCCAGAGTGGAAATGGGAGGATATAACTATGGATTTTATCACTGGCCTTCCTCGCACTAGGAAGGGAATGGATACAATCTGGGTAATTGTAGACAGATTGACCAAGACAGCCCATTTCATTCCCATGAAGATCACTCATTCCATGGATCAATTGGCTATGCTTTATGTGGATAACATTATCAGACTTCATGGGGTACCAGTGAACATAGTGTCTGACAGAGATCCCAGGTTCACCTCTAGATTCTGGAGAAGTTTGCAGAAGGCTATGGGTACGGAATTGAGCCACAGTTCAGCACATCATCCTGAGACGGATGGACAGTCTGAGAGGACAATCCAGACCTTAGAGGATATGCTTAGGGCATGTGCGTTTGAGATGAGTGGCAGTTGGGATGAACACTTATCCTTGGTTGAGTTTGCTTATAACAATAGCTATCATGCATCCATTGATATGACTCCGTTCAAAGCCCTATATGGAAAGATGTGCTACACTCCGCTGTGTTGGGATGAAGTTGGAGAGCGACGTATGTTGGGTCCTGAATTGATTCAGAGAACTTGTGAGCAAGTTGACTTGATAAGAGAGAAGATCAAGGTTGCACAGTCTAGACAGAAGACTTATGCAGATAGAAGAAGACAGCATATCCAGTTCAGAGTTGGTGAGAAGGCATTCCTGAAAGTATCTCCAGTTAAGGGTGTTGTGAGATTTGGGAAGAGAGGAAAGTTGAACCCTCGATACATCGGTCCATATGAGATTATAGCCAAAGTTGGTGCAGTGGCCTATCAGCTTGCACTGCCCCCATCACTTGCCGGTGTACACGATGTATTCCATGTCTCTATGTTGAGACAATACATCCCTGACTCATCTCATCTGCTGCCCCAACAACCACCTGAGCTGATTGCTGATCTGACTTATGACGAAGTGCCTGAAGAGATTGTCGACAGAAGAGAGCATAATCTGAGCAATCGAACTATCTCTTTTGTGAAAGTGAGGTGGAGCTACCACTCTGAAGCTGAGGCGTCTTGGGAAAGAGAAGATTCAATGCGAGAGAGATACCCTTATCTCTTCAATCTTCCAGGTACGTCAATTTTGAGGACGAAATTTTTTATAAGGGGGGTGGAGTGTGAAACCCGGTCAAATTTCCGAATAAATTTGAACTTTTGGAACTTGTGTGATTTCAAGTTCCAGCTCTCAGTTTATGGTAGCATCGATGCTATGGACTAAATCGGTCGAGGATACAGACGAATCTCTCGACACTCCTATGAAGGACTCTAGGGATTCTTCTCACTTGCTCTATTGGAGTCAGAGGACCCCCGTAAAACCCAGTACCGGAGTTACCTGTGCCGGATCTGCTCTCTAGAGGCCATGCAAAGGCTCTCCCTCAATTAAAATTATTGTAAGTGTTATTTATTTATATTTATATCAGTGTTTTGTACGACCGATTAGGATTAGAGGGGGTGTCTATGTAAATTTGCCCCTGTGAGACCCACTTTCCCAGTGGAGAACACTATCACGGACAGTTACCCGTGTCCGGATCACCCTTGATGTCACATGACATCACCCGGTGCTTAGATTAAGGCTTTAAATACTAAAATACAGGTTTAAATCTAATTTATAGACCAATTGACCAAACTGCCCCTTAGTGGTTAAGTGAAATCTATATATATCAAAACCCATTAAAATCTATCACTATTCACAAATCTGAGTTAGAGATGCAGAATCGAATTTTCTCTTGGAGAAGCAAGGAAAAACCGAGAAAGAAGAGAAAGGGAAGGGAAGGAAGGAAGGAGAGAGCTTATACCCGAAATTCATCTCTCCACCTGAAATTGAGCTGAAATCTACCATTAGAAGGCTGCAAGTGTCAATTTCGGGTAAGTCTCAGTGAATTCCTTGCTGTAGTTGCCTTCTACTCCTCCAAATTCCTTCTAAATCTGCTCTAAACCTACCCTAATTCCATTCTTGCTCAACCTATGTGCTGTCCAAGTAAAAGGCAGCCATTAAACTCTAAATTGAACTTAACTTTTATGAGTTTTGCCATTTATAATGCTGTTTTGCTGCTGTTCATGTTCAGTTAGACCTAAATCTTCATGGCAGTACCTCTGTTCAGCTCTATTGCTGTTCTATTTATCAATTAATCAGCCTAACCTGATGAAATTGGGGATTAATTGGTGAATTTCCAGAATTAGGAAACAAATCATCAAATTGAAACCCCATACAGACCTACCCACTTCTATTAGGACTTAAAAACCCAAAATTAGGTCTTGCATGTGACAATCTAACCTCTAGGAGCAAAAGCCCCAAATTCGGACAAACTCCCGGATGTAGTTGCAGACTAAGGCCGGTTGAACGGCCTTGGTACTCTCTGAATCCGGCTGACATTATTGATGCCCCCCTGCTGCCCTGTTTTGCTGGGAAAAGACCAAGCTACAAATGGAATCTGATACATGCTGATTTTATATATATACTAGGTCTGTCCTGCTGTACTTTGACTGTCTTGCTGGATACTTGTTGGGTTAACTGACTAGAGATAGACTACTCATCAAGTAAGGGGATTCGACCTTAATTTCCTGCGTGTTTATCACGTTAATTTCAACTTTATGCTAAATGCCATGCTCATGCATCATTACCTCTATACCTGGAGCATGTAGTTTTCTAGCTTTTATTTAATGCATTAGACTGCATGTAAAATAGGTTGCACAAAGACATACTGCATTGCATTTGCATTGATTATTTATATGACGTGAATTTATGATGATGGAATTCGGTAATTTATAACTCAGATCATGCTTGCCTCATCATGTTTAGACTGCACTAGGCTAGGTTGATATTCATTACCCAGTACTGCGCCCATAGTTGTCATGGCGTCGCCATGGCGTCCTGGCGCTAGAGAAACTGGCATATCGACCTTCCACATGGGTCATGTATAAATATCGCCCGATATGGCGTACATGGCGTCGCCATGGACGCTATATCACGATATATGGGCATATCGGTCGATATAAGTGTAAAAAACTCAGGTTTTAAATTTTTTTTTTTAAAAGCTTAAATGCTTTTTCCTTCATTTGTATTGGTCACATTAACATTAAAAATTAAAACCATTAAAAATTAAACAGTACACTTTAGTAGTATTCCCTAAATCCCTAATTGGAATTGAAATTTGGGGATTTTAGAAATCGCAAAGTTTGTCAAGACAGAAGAGAGACTTCGTGAGACGTCTGGAGACTGAAGGAGTCAAGAAGACGAAGAAGTGAGAAGAAGAAGAAGAAGAACTGAAGCTGGAAGACTGCAACTCTCGGCAAGTTCGAACCCCTCCGGCAACCTCCAGGTAAGTAATTTTTTATTTTTTATTTATTTGGTTCTTCTTCTTCTTCTCCAATCTCCTCCCAGTCCTCCGTGAGTGCGACTCGATCCTTCTTCTTGATTCTTCTTTTTCTTCTTCTTCTTCTTGATTCTTCTTCACTTAGCAACTTTCTCCGTCAGTTCTTCTTCTTCTTCTTAACATCTTCTTCTTGCCTTGCGATTGCAGGTTTGCACACATGTGAGACCTCTCGCTTTTTTTTTTTTTTTTTTTTTCTTCTTGCCTTGTAGTTGCAGGCTTGCTTATAGTCGCAAACCTCTCAGTTTTTTTTTTTACTTTTTTCTTCTTCTTGCCTTGCAGTTGCAGGCTTGCACACAATCATAGACCTCTCGGTTTTTTGTTTCTTCTTTTTGCCTTGCGATTGCAGGCTTGCACATAGAAAGAGAAGGTGTTTTTTTATCTTCTTCTTGCCCTGCACACAGCCACACATACACAATTACACACACAGAGACAGGGAGAGAGTCGAGAGACAGAATGGGGGGGAGGGTGGAGGGATTTATTACAGCCAGTAGTTCTCTCGAGTTTTTTCTTTCCCCTTCTTCTTGCCTTGCGATTGCGAGCTTACCGATCCAGAGATGGTGTTTTTTTATATTTTTCTTCTTCTTACCTTGCACACAGGCACACAGCACACATACACAGTTATTTGATAGGCTAATCTATGTTTTCATACTTTCATGTACACTAATGGATATTACACTTTCATGAATTAAACCATAGTATATTAGTAGTACACTTTCATGCTGATTTTTGATGTTATAGGATATATACTATAGCATACTAAATGACATTAAAAATAGAGAAAATAAAAAATAAAACATGGTCGACATGCTCGCCATGGCGGGCGACATGTCGATATATCGACGTGACACCCCTCCACCGACTTGGATCACCGTGACGCCGTGACAACTATGACTGCGCCCCTTACCAACAGGGGGAAAGGTGTTGGACAACCCGTGGCAGAGACCGATGTGTTAGTTCCGGGATGCCATCTTCTGTCCCATGTTAGTGGGTCCCTAATTCCGCTGTGGGAATAAACAGGCACGGTTGGTCATTTGGGGGTCTGTCGGGGTCCGATGTGTTAGTTCCGAAACTGGCGGGTCCTCACCGTGGTAGAATGGTTTCGCTCGGGTGACCGAAGGGTTAGTTCCTGGACCGAGGTTAGCATCTACCACTAGTAGTAGTACTTATACCTCATGAGACTTAGTAACTGTGCTAGGAGCATACTAGTTAGGGCATGCATCATGATTTACTGTGTATGTATGTTTCCCCCACCCCTTGCTGGGCTCAGTTGAGAGCTCACCCCAATGGACGTCCTTTTTTTTTTCAGATGATACTACTGCCGTTACCGTTGCTGGTTCTGTGGGGATTGCTCCTTCTCAGGATGCTTTTCCTGTTGCTGGAGTTGATACTCCTGTCCTTATTGAACACGATGTTGTGTGCTCCTGCGATGACTGCGCGTTCTCCTGAACGTCCGGGCTAACCAGGCTACTCTCCTTCCTTTTTGGTTTATAACACTTTTGTATAGCTACAGTTACTAACCTGTTGGTTTTTAAGCTTATCTCATCTCTTTTTGGGTATCAATGTAAACGAAGTACATACAACTCCTTTTGAATATAATACTATCACTAGTCTTTCCTTATTTACTGTTTTACTACTCTATTATTGCTTCCGCTGTATCTAATTCAGATATTTTTAAATGAGATTGCGAAAAGAACACTACGTTTGCGATCCTGGTGGGATTGATTGGGTGTCCGAGACATCCAGTCACACTTGGCTCTTATTAACCGGGCCGGGGTGTGGCATGTATGCTGAAAGTTTGGTTTGAAACTGATGGACAGATTCGAAGTTATGGAGGTTTCCTAGTAGAAGTAGGCGAGAGGGGTAAAACTGTAATTTCAGACAATCGGCTGGGTGGATGGTGCTGAAATTTGAATCAAGTCTCTCTTAGGGTTTGAGGAAGACTCTATCAAATTTTTAGCAGGTTCTAATGGTTAGATTTGGCTGGGCAGAACTCTCACGAAAATCACCTTGTATGTGACCTTCTAGAAGGAAGAAGAATACTTGCAGAATTTCTTACTTGTTGCAGGTCTTCAATGGTAGCAGCTTTGAAGATGAACAATGGGATCTCCCGATCTTCACGATGCAAGGAGATAAGTAGCAGCCCTCCCGATCTTCACGATGCAAGGAGTCAATTAGAGATCCACCAATCCCTTCCACCTTGAGACCCACAAGGATATACACTCACAAAGAGCAGCAGCAATGGCAGCAAGCATAAAGCTAATTTTTATTAATCAAATTCGTATTCAATGCTGGCCTCCCTTACAAATTTATATAGAAGACTCAAAAATAGACTTAGACACTAAAAAGGAATGGCCTAACCCAATCCTTAACCTATTAACTAACTTAAACTGACTAGGAAACTGAAATAGACTCAAAATAGAGTCTTAATCCAGCCCAACTAAACAACTAAAAGAAAAACTAATAAAATCACTTAAATTGAACCATTGGTTGAACCGGTTCAATTTAAAACACCAAATAAAAAGCTAAATATGGAAATAAAACAAAGTATGGGAGCTAATCCCGTATGCAACCTATTTACCCATATTTTAGGCCCATAAAAGTGGCCTATTACATTAGAAACACCCATGGGATCAAAGGCCCAACATGTATGTAACCCAACCCTAGGCCGATTTCTAAAGAAATAAGCCAATTTCTATGATGAACCTGCATCATGCTGTGATTAAAAATTGGATGGATTTTAATGGATGGTTAAGGCTGTAAGTGAACTAGGGTTCAGGAAATTCAAATAAAATAGAAGGGGGTAGGCTGTAGAGGATTAGGAGAAGAAGGGGATTAATAAAACTGTAAAATACTTACTGGAATATGCAGGTTCTTCAATGGCAGCAGCTTCAAAGAACTAGAAGAAGGACCTCCCGATCTACAAGATGCAAGGAGTCGCCGGAGTCCACCAACCCTCACCCTTGATATGACTCACAAGGGTTCCTTGATATTACCCACAAGGAACACTCTCAAAGAGCAAGCAGCAGCATTCATGGCAGCAGCATAAAGAGACGATTTTTTTAAAGCATAATAGGTGGGGGAGCCTCTCCCACGATTTCTTATTAAATAAGAGGCCAAAGGCCTTATTCCTAAATCTATTACAAATCAAATCTCTCACTTAAATCGTGGAGAGGTGGACCAATTTAAAAATAACTTAAAACTTAAAAGAAAAAGACTTATCTATCCCTAATGACTTGAAACAACTTAAATAAAAGAAGATTCCCTACTAGCCAATAGGATATAAGAACCTCTTAGCCAATAGGATCACTTCACTTAAATTAGACCAATTGAACCAATTGAACCAATTGGATGCAACTAATTTAAACCGGTTCAATTAAAAACACAAAATAAAAACTAAGTATAGAACTAAAATAAACTAAACTAAGGTTCCTACTAAAACCCTAGGTTTAGGGTGGCTTCTTCAATTCGAGGAGGCTAGGATCTGCATCACCAATTCTGGTAGAGAATATTTCCGGATCTAAAATAAAATACGAGCGATGGTGATGGAAATGAATGATGGTGATGGTGATGGTGATAGTTGAAAATGAAGATAGATAGGTGGCAGCCAAGAGTCTCACTAGATGCCCAGCCATAGGAGTCCCACTTAGGCACACTTGATTCTCACAAGTTCTCACACTTGATTCTCATAAGTTCTCAAAGATAGGAATTTACACAAAGTTATAGATGCTGTAAAATTCGATGGGTGCCTTTGAGAATAGCTAGGATTTGCATTATATAGAGGTGGAAGTCTTGAGTATAGCAAAATAACATTAAAGAAACTCTTAGAATTCCAAAACACCTTTGGAATTCCCCATACATAGATAACAATTCCTAGACATGCAAAACTGTTCCCAAGACATTGAAAACTACAATCAAGATATTGAAAACTGATAATGGGAGGCACTTAATGCTGCCTTGGAATTTGAAAAGACGCAAAAAGAATCTGCTGGCCAGAATTTTGACTGCTCTAGGAGTCCACGATTTGGTTGGGAAGGGCTGGATCTGAACCAGGCCAGGCTAAACAGTGGGTCTGGTCTGGACTTGGGTTGGCCTCCCTTTCTAGAGTTACTTCTTGGAGAAGTATTGATCAGACCTTTTTGAGGGGCCGGCTGCTGGATCAGATGGATGCTCTGCATCACTCATTCAAGTCATAGATCGATATTATTGGCAACATATATCAAAGGATATTGACCATGTGATCAAAAGATGCCGAGTATGCCAGCTTGCGAAAGGGACAAAGCAAAATACAGGTTTATATTGACCTTTACCTGTTCCTCATGCACCTTGGTTGGATATAAGCAAGGATTTTATGCTTAGACTGCCTCCTACTCGAAAGCAATACGATTCCATTATAGTGGTAGTGGATCGATTTTTGAAGATGGCCCATTTTCTGCCATGTCGCAAGATTTTCGACGCTTCTCATATTGCAAAGCTGTTCTACAAGGAAATAGTGCGACTACATGGGCTAGTGGGCAGTGACACCATTGTCTCTGATCGTGACATCAAGTTTATGAGTTATTTTTGGAAGACATAGTGACTGAAAACTAACACCAAACTGCAGTTTTCAAACCACATTCCATCCACAGATTGACGGATAGACAAAGGTAGTGAATCGAAGCTTGGGTAATTTGTCGAGGTGCCTAGTTCAAGATTATGAGAGGACATGGTCATCCATATCGACATTGCTGAATTTCTTACAATAGTTCAATGAACAGGACAATTGGGCGTACTCCATTCTAGATACTTCTTGGCACACAGTCTCAACATCCTATTAATCTTGTTCCACTTCCACCCCAAGCTCGAGTCAGCCTTGAGGCTGATGAGTTCTTACGCCACATTACTGAGCTGCATGCAAGCGTTTGACAATGTATGACATTGCACAATGATGTATACAAAGCTACAACTGATCGTCATCGACACTATGTGGAGTTCAAATAAGTAGGCATGGTGTGTTAAGAATAGGAGTTTAAGGGGTATTCTTGTATATAACCCCATGTATTTTATGTTTCTTCTATTATTTGTATAAGGCCAGGGGCCCCTGTGTAATTTATTATTTCTTTTCAATATAAGCAAGTTAGTCTCTAGTTTGAGACATAACAGATTAAGCACAAACTGTGTTTGCTCTTCTCTTCTCCTTCCTTTCTAAAACTGAACATGGTATCAAAGCTTACTGTTCCTGGAGTTCGAAGGTGTTAGAAGGTTGTTTAGTAGGCTAAGAGTTGGTCTCTCCTCTTGGTTGTTGTTGGAGTTTGCTGAAAAACCTACGGTTCTTCACAAATCTGTTTCTCTCTTGTTTCTAATCCAAATGGAGAGCAACCAAGTGCTCTAGTTTCGTATGGAGGTCACATTTCTTCCCATTGTGTCATCTCAAGCCATTTGGAAGCAGCCAAAGGACAGGAGTGCATCTCGGTCAGGACTATCCTGTCAGTTTTTCCGCCAGCCAGAGTGTGGGATTGGCAATAGCTCTTCAATAGAGCTTTGTTTGGGAGCTTTTTTGGGCTACCTACTATCGTTTCTTGGTAAGGAAGGTTATTCCTTTTTACTCCGCTGCTGTTTGATGCTTGTGTGAAGTTCTACAAGTTATTTCCAGTTTTTTTGGTCTAGTTTGTCTCTATTTTTTCTGCTGTTTCTTGGGAACCAACTGTTTTTTGCTTGAGGTGCTGTTGGTTGCTTCTTCCAAGTGTTTGCTTTGAAGCCACAATGGGTGAAAAAAATGTTGAGACATCTGAAATCCCAACTGTTGCAGCAACCTTGCCTATCACCTCCTCATATGAGAATCCAAATGTTCAGCTTCCCATTGTCAAGCTTGACAGTAATAATTACTTGGATTGGTCACGGTCAATGAAGCTCATTCTTCGGAGTAGGGGGAAGTTGGGATATATATCTGGGAGCTTTAAGGCCCCTTCCTTTACTGATCCAGGCTACTCCAAATGGGAAACCGAGAACTCCCTTGTGATGACTTGGCTTATTTTTTCGATGAAGCCGGAGATTGGAAGAAGGTTTATGAGCAAGGAGACTGCCAAAGATATTTGGGATAGTGTTGCTCGTATTTTCGATAGAGTGGGGGACTCTACAAAGGTTTATCAACTTCTCCAACAGATTGTTAGTCTGCGCTAGGGTGACAAAAGTATCTCTGAGTACTATAGCCTTGTTGAGGGACTTTGGGAGGAGTATGATCACTACAAAGACCTCCATCTGTGTCCTGTTGATGAGCCTAAAGTGCATCAGTTGTTTGAGAAGGAGAGGGTCTTATTCCTTCTTGGAGGTCTTAACTCTGAGTTTGAACCCTTAAGGGTACAGATACTTGGCCCGCCGACCAAGTCTTCCCTCCCTGGAGGTGTGTGGTTATTTACAGAGTGAGGAGACCCGTAGAGGTGCTATGGAGACTACCCCTACTGTTGAGCGTTCTGCTCTTGTTTCATCCACTCCACAGGACCGTCCTCCCTTCACTAAGGGGGCTAGTAAAGGTCGATTCTCCTGTTACTATTGTGGCAAGTCTGGGCATAAGAAGGAGTTTTGTTGGGATCTTCATGGGAAACCATCCTCTACTGCATCTGGGGGACAGAAAGGACAGAAGAAGAATGGGCCGAAAGCCCATATTGGGGTTCATGAGTCTGATCCATCCTCCCTCTCCAAAGAAGACATAGCTGCTTTTCGTCAGGTTGTAGCCCACTTGGACTGTTCCTCCTCTACTACTACCACTACTTCCACTGCTCTACAGGTCTCTACCTCTTCTGGCACCACTCCCTGGGTCATTGACTCAGGGGCCACAGATCACATGACTGGTAGGTCTCAGCTTTTTAATTCCTACTCTGTTTGTTCTGGGAAAGATAAGGTAAAAATTGTTGATGGTTCCCTTTCTTACATTTTGGGTAGGGGAGATGTCCAAGTTACTCCATTTATCCCTTTAAAGTCTGTCTTTCATGTTCCCAACTTTGCTACTAATCTCCTTTCCGTTAGCCAATTGACTAAATCTTTGAATTGCTTTGTCACCTTTTTTCCTACCCATTGTCTCTTTCAGGATTTGGTGACGAAGAGGGTGATTGGCAATGGACGTGAGGCTGATAGATTATATGTTCTTGACACTTGTGCTTCCCCTGTGGCGAAAGCTCAATCTTATGTGTGTGGGCAACATGGCGGACGTACACAGGAGGATATTTTGCTTTGGCATCAGCGTTTAGTACATCCTTCTTTTTCTGTTATGAGGAAAATGTTGCCACATTTATTTACCTCTTTTCCTATCAATCATGTTTTTTATTGTGAACCTTGTTTTTTTGCAAAAAGTTGTAAGACAGTTTATCCATCTTCTGGTAATAGATCTATTTCACCTTTTCACATTGTTCATACTAATGTTTGGGGTCCTTCCCCTGTTACTTCTTTACGTGGCTTCCGCTACTTTGTCTCCTTTATTGATGACTTCTCTCGAGTTACTTGCGTTTTATCTCTTGAAACAAAAGAGTGATGTCTATGCTGCGTTTAAAAAATTTTATGAATTGGTGTATACTCAGTTTCAAACTCGTATTCAAATTGTCCATTCTGATAAAGGTGGAGAGTATCTGTATGGTGGTTTGGAGTCCTTTTTTTCTGACCATGGCATTATCCACTAGGTGGCTTGTGTTGATACCCCTCAACAAAATGGGGTTGCTGAAAGAAAAAACCGCCAGCAACTGGAAGTAGCCCGGTCTCTTTGGTTTACAATGCATGTTCCAAAAACCTTTTGGTCCGATGCCTTACTGCGGTCTTTCTTATCAATCATATGCCCTCCAGTGTCTTGAACTTCAGAGTCCCTCTTGAGGTCTTACCCTCACTTTCTTCTTCTTTCTCCCTTCCCCTAAGGGTCTTTGGTTGCATCTGCTATGTCCACATTAGCAAATCTGCCCACACTAAATTGGATCCTAAGTCCTTGAAGTGCCTCTTTCTTAGGTATTTCTCTACCTCCAAAGGATACACATGTTATCACCCTCCTACCCATCGGTGGCTTATCTCCAAAGATGTCTATTTCTTTGAAACCATCCCGTATTTTCCGTCACCTCTTCAGGGGGAGTGTTCATCTCGTGGTGGTGAGGTTGAAGAGGCTACTGAGTTTGTATCCTTTCCTTCCTCCTCTCTTGTCCCTATTTCCCCATTCCAAATTGACAAGGGAAAGAAAAGTTCTGAGGATACTGTTGTTGAGGGGGAGTCTCCGAGTGCACAGGTGAACAGAGAATAGGGGAAGCTATTGGTGTATACAAAGGACAAGAGAAACCCTCCTTCATGGCTTCCTATAAAGAAGACCTGCCAAAATCCTTCTTCGTCTCCTCATCCTGAGCCTCCATCCATTGAGACAGGTATACCTTCCTCTACTCCTACATCCTCAGACTTAGATCTTCCTATTGCTCACCGCAAAGGAACTCGAGCTTGTACTAATCTCATTACCAAGTTTGTCTCCTATGATTCTATCTCCCCTACAAGTGTTTCCTTCATAGTGGCTATCTCCTCCATCTCTATTCCTAAGAATGTAGCAGAGGCCATGGCTGATCCAAAATGGAGAGAAGCAATGAATACAGAGATGGTTGCCCTTGAGAAGAATCACATTTGGGATCTTGTTGAACTCCCAAAGGGGAGAGTTCCTGTTGGATGCAGATGGGTATTTACAATCAAGTTCAAGTCTGATGGTACTATAGAGAGATATAAGGCAAGACTGGTTGCTAAGGGCTATACCCAGGTGTATGGCATTGATTATTAGGAAACCTTTGCTCCAATGGCCAAGCATAACTCCATTCGGGTACTCCTCTCAATGGCTGCAAATCTTGATTGGCCATTATACCAGCTTGATGTAAAGAATGCTTTCTTACATGGTGACTTAGAAGAAGAAGTCTACATGCACTCTCCTCCTGGGTTCAAGCATCCTAGTGGCAATGGAAAAGTGTGTCGTCTTAGGAAGGCTCTTTATGGCCTTAAACAATCTCCTAAGGCTTGGTTTGAGAGGTTTAGACAAGCTATCCTACAGAATGGATACACCCAAAGTCAAGCCAATCACACTTTGTTTATATAAAGGAAGGGCAGCACTACTACAGCTCTTATTGTATATGTTGATGACATTGTGGTCACGGGAAACAGCGAAGCTGAAATCTCAAAGCTTAAACTTTACTTAGCTCGGCAGTTTGAGATCAAAGATCTAGGTCCATTGAAGTATTTTCTGGGGATTGAAGTTTCAAGATCCAAGCAAGGGATCAATGTTTGTCAGAGAAAGTTTGTCCTTGATCTACTTACAGAGACAGGGTACTTAGGATGTAAACCAGCCTCCTCCCCTATTGACCAGAATCACAAACTAGGAGAAGATTGTGGTGAACCTCTTGTAGATGCTGAAAAATATCAGAGATTAGTAGGCAAGTTAATCTATCTTTCCCTTACCCGACCTGACATAGCCTATGCTGTCGGCGTGGTAAGTCAGTTTATGCATTCACCCAAAATGGGACATCTTGATGCAATTTATAGGATCCTCAGATATTTAAAGTCATGCCCTGGAAAAGGTCTTCTCTTCTCTAGAAATGGTCACTGAGGATTGAAGCATACATCGATGCCACTGGCTGGATCTATTTCGATCGAAGATCCACTTCGGGATCTTGTACTTTTGTTGGTGGAAATTTGGTTACTTAGAGAAGTAAGAAGCAACCTGTGGTGGCTAGGTCGAGTACTGAGGCAGAATTTAGAGCCATGGCTCACGGAGTGTGTGAAATCTTGTGGCTGAAGAGAATTGTTCAAGAATTGGGATTTGAGACTGTTAAACCTATGAGTTTATATTGTGACAACAAGGCAGCCATAAGTATTGCCCACAACCCAGTGCAACATGACAGGACTAAGCATGTTGAGGTTGATAGACATTTTATCAAGGAAAAGATTGAGTCAAAGACCATCTGCACCCCTTTTGTGAAGACAAATGAACAAGTGGCCAACATCTTCACCAAAGGACTTGGCACTCATCACTTTGACTGTTTATTGAACAAGCTGGGCATGTATGACATATACCACCCAGCTTGAGGGGGAGTGTTAAGAATAGGAGTTTAAGGGATATTCTTGTACATAACACCATGTATTTTATGTTTCTTCTGTTATTTGGATAAGGCTAGGGGCCCCTGTGTAATTTATTATTTCTTTTCAATATAAGCAAGTTAGTCTCTAGTTTGAGACATAACAGATTAAGCACAAACCGTGTTTGCTCTACTCTTCTCCTTCCTTTCTAAAACTGAACATGGTGATGGTTCATGTTAATCCCGAGAGGTTTCAAACAGGTGCAACTACTAAGCTCCACCAAAAAAATATGGGCCCCTAAAAGGTGCTGAAACGAGTAGGACCGAATGCTTATGTGCTCGAATTGTCTGATGATATGACCATAAGCAATATCTTCAACAGGGTTGATCTACATCTCTATATGGGACATCACTTGGACGATTGTGATACGGAACAGATTCTAAAGCTGCCCCAACTGAAGCCACCTACTAACGATATAATTGAAGAGGTCTTGGATGACACTTACAAGACCACTTGTCATTATACATGTTATCATGCTTTTCTCGTCAAATGGAAAGGTCGTCCACGACACAACACTTGGATTCATACGGATGAGTTTAAACAACTCGATCCGGAGTTGTATGACCATTACACGTTATTCACTAAGTTTCAGTCCATGCGATGCAGGTCCAAGCATCCGCAAGAAGAAGAAGTAGACCTAAGATTAGGGCCAAGTTTTAGGAGCCTTAGTTTAATTTTACTTTTCCATAGATTATTTTTCAGTTAATTGTAAACTTAAATTGAACCGGTTCAGACCGTGGTCCAATTTAAGTGATTAATTCCTATTGGTAGTTAGGGAATCTTTTAAGATTTTTAGCTTTTAATTAAGTTGTCACCCCTCCACAAGTTCTAACGAGGGAATGACTTGTTTATGTAATAGGAATCAGCTCTAGGATTCCAATTCCTAAGCTGAATAGTTTTTAGGCCTTTGGCCTTCATATTATAAATAAAGCTAAACGTGGGAGGCTCCCCCACAATTCAGATTTTTTAAAATAACTTATCTTTCTGCTATTGCTGCTACTGCTGCCTTGCTCCATTGTGAGTGCTGCCTTGTGGACTTTATCAAGGTTAAGGGATTGGTGGATCTCCAATCGACTTCTTGCATCTTGTAGATTGGGAGGCTCTATTTTCTATCTTCAAAGCCGCTACCATTGAAGATCTGCTCCAGTAAGTGGTTTACTATTTCAGTAATCAACCTTCTTCTTCTTCTAATCCTCTAACCTAAGCTCCATCTACTCCTATCATCATCCCCCCCATTAGACCCAATCGATCCTTCAAACCCTAACTCATCTTCAATCTGTCCAGCCTTATTCCACCATTAGAATCACTTCAAATTCACACCACAGCCTTCCTAGATTATCCCCTCCACTCAACCTCAATTTCAGACCCCTTCCATCATTGAAACCCTAATCCCTCTCATCTCCACAAAACCCCAAAACCCTAAAATTCCACCTAGACTAATCCAGCCATCAAAACTCTTCCATATTACAACCAAATCACCCCCCACTGCCCCTAGCAGTCGATCCAAGGCCCATCCCTGAATTCCTATCCTAAACCCTAGTTTCACCTATTTCCCTATTACCCAAAACCCAGAACCTGAAACCCTAGTATTCTGATTTTTAAATCCTTACTCAAATTTCACTAATCCTAGCTCATTAGACTTCCCCTACACCTGCCTAACTTTACCATATAAAACTCACCCCATTACCCTAAACCTAACCCTAAATTTGACCTAAATCCTCAAACCTGTCCAATCGGCCAGCAGTTTGAAAAGTCCTGGTTACTTGGCTCCTAGTAGATCCTTTGTCTATCTAGGACTACATTACCATGTTATCCATCTGATTTGCCTATATTATAAATCTCCCTAAACTTAATTATTCTTTGAGTAAAGATCTTGGATTTTGGTACTATTTTGATTCTTCAAATTCTGTATTACAATAATAGTTGTCAAGGCGCCTAGGTGACCCAGGGGGTTGAAGGGCCACCTATGCGCTTAGGTGACAAGGCACCTGCCTAGGTGCTCTTGTATTTTTATGTATTCTTGTCAGATATGTCGTCTTCTCAAGGAAAAAGGTTCATTTATATCATATCTTAAAATGTCCAGAAATACTTTGGAAGCCTTGTGCATTAATTCTTTTACTCCTTTTCCTTTTGGTTATAATAAAATAAGAAAAATAAATAAATAATTAAAGGAGGGGGTTGAGGGCTTTCTCGATGGAGTCCAGAAGCGAGTTCCTTACTCCCTAAAAACAGACTGGAGGGGGAATAGCAGAACAAAAACCATTCTCATCCTCTTGGAAATGTGCTCTATTCATGTCATTGCTTCCATGACTCCAACACCTAAAGGGGTTTTGGTATGATGTCGCCGGTTATGTCTCTATTCCCGACTTTTTGTGAGTTGCAGAGAAGAGTTTATGTGGTTGACTATTCTCAATGAAGATTAGACAATGTTGAAGGGAGTGACAACGGCGCTAGAACTCGAACAGGTACGCTCCCCTAATCATTCTTCTTCTTTTTTTATGGCAGAGATGGTGGCTTGGCGGTGGCCGCTGCACTTCTCCTTGTCGGCGGTGACTGTTATTGCTACCACTGCTACTGCTAGGGGTGTCAACTGGCCGGGCTGGGCCGGGCTTGCACTAAACCCTAGCCCAATCCTAGGAGCTTTAACTTAAACCCAAGCCCAGCCTGGCCCTGCTAGGGCCAAGCATACCCTCAACCCAGCCCGACCCTGCCAGGGTTTTCCCAAGCCAGCCCGGCCCTGAATATCTTGGCCCATTAAGCTTGTGACTAACAAAGCCCATTCACAGTCCGCTTAACAAAGCCAAAGCTATTAAAAAAAAAACAATTTTTCAGAGACAGGCTGTTTCTAATTGGTCACGATGGAGGAATTTTGACCATTACACCAAGGCCCGCTCTTTGTATGTTTTTTCAATATATAGTATATATAATACACGGTCGGGCTGGCCCTGCCAGGGTTGAGGTCTCAACCCAGGCCCGACCCGGCCCTACCAGGGCCAATAAAACACTAAACCCAGCCCAGTCCGGCCCTGTTCGGGCTCAGGGCGGGTTTGGGCTGGCTGGGTTTTTTTGACACCCCTAGCTAGTAGCTACTGCATCTTCTTCCTCCTCCCCCTCCTTCCATCTTCATCTTCTTCTTCAACTTACTATGTTGCTGCCATTGTTGCTATGGCACTGGCGGTGGCAGCGGCAGTGTTACTATTGCTGCTTCCTTCCTATCGGGGGTGGGGGCAGTCGAGTCAGAGGGGAGAGCATGTGCCACTGACAAAAATGTCCAAGGGTAGGGTTTCGTGATCTCAGGGTCTCAGCAATTGCATTCTCTTTTATACTCTTTTGCTTTCCTCTAAAACATGATTCCATGTAGCACTGTGTACAAGATCTCTGTACACATAGAATTGTTAGAAATGGAATAAAAACAAAAAAAATTATTAACAAAAGGCAAACATGCCTTGGACAATAAGGCGACAACTCGCCTTCTGAGATTTTCCACCTGGACACCTTGATAACAATGTTAATGAGCGTCATTGAGCCATGAGCATGCAAGCTATTACAACCCAAGCATAACAAAAATGTGAGACCACATCTAACGGGTGAAAGAGAAACTAATTGAGAGATGTTCGGCTACTTTGGAAATTTGTTGGCAAAGAAAGCACAACTTGGGGATACAACGCTTCTTGGAAGCAAGATGATAAAACAACAAAACATTGTACCAAAAAGCCATACAATCAGGAAACTTATTTCCCAATTTTAAAGACTGTTAAGCATAGTTCAAGAACTCGTTTCATCTCGGTCGAAATCTCAAATATTTCGAGTATTTCGGTCGAGTCGAAACGAAACGCAAGTTCGAATTGAAAAAATGCAATACTTTGGAAATTTCGGTCATCTCGTTTCGGAAATTTCGGTTATTTCGGTCATGTCGGTATTTTACACCCACAAATGGCCAAGCAAAACTCAGAAAAAATACCATATTTCGATCTCAGAATTTTCGGTCAGACCGAAACGAAACTAGATTTTAAACCTTGCTGTCAAGATACTAATTAGTGGAAATTTCATAACTAACTCCCATAAAATAAGTGCCCTATTAGGCCAATTTTGTAATTATGATAACCAGAAATCATAGGCAGTAATATAATGTAGGACCGACCAGATCGGATAAACAAGTCAACTCAACTCAGCCTTATCCCAACTTCTACATAGATCCTTTTTCTCCATTCATCTCTATTCAAAGCCATACTCGTTAATAGTCCTAAGCTATGCATGCCTTTCCTCACTACTTCTCTTAGAGTCCTTTTAGGTCTAGCCTTGGCTCTTTTAGCTCTTTCAATTTGAATCAAATCACCCCTTCGTACTGGTGCATCAAAGGCCTACATTGCACAGTCCATGCCACCTCAAATGACTTTCTCGCAATTTATCATATGTATAGTAGCTACTCCTAAATTAGATCTAATTTGTTCATTTCTTTTTTTTTTTCTAGTTTTACCACCAGTCCATCTCAACATCCTCATTTTAGCTACATTAATATTGTTTATATGTTGTTTATTCACTGCCCAACGCTCACTACGTACATCATTACTGGTCGTATAACTGTCTTATAAATTTTCCTTTGAATTTTAAAGAAATACGTCCATCAAAAAACACTCCGAACGCACCCCTCCACTTCATCCACTTAATGTAGGACATAATTGAAAACTTCAATCAGTCCCAGAATAGGATCTCAAATCAGGAGGCTGACTTAGGTTGACGGAAATAAGGCTGGAATAATAAGATGGGTCAAGAGATAGGTCTAGGATTAGGTTAGGGTGATGGAATGGGTCTGAAACAGTAGGGAACTCAAGGGTTTAAACAAAAATCAAATCAGCCGCAAGTTTCCCCTCTACCGATTTCACTAGAAGGCTAGAAAAACTGGGTTTAGGCAGAATTGGAGAGAAAACCCAATAGCAACCAATCTGCTGGGCAGATGAGGCTGAAACATTGATCGAGTGGGGGCCTTAGAGGGGGGAAGGTGTGCTCAAAAGGTTGAAGAAAAGTAATGACTAGATTGGGAAGGGGGTTGAGGGAAAGGAATTAGAAAGTTCGGCTCAAAAATAGAAAGTAACCTTAGAACCATAGTTGTCACGGCGTCACGGCGATCCAAGTCGGTGGAGGGGTGTCGGGTCGATATATCGACACGTTGCCTGCCATGCGTTGCCATGGCGAACATGTCGGCCATGTTTTATTTTTTATTTTCTCTATTTTTTATTGTCATTTAGTATGCTATAATATATACCCTATAACATAAAAAATCAACAGGAAAGTGTATTACTAATCTACTATGGTTTAATTCATGAAAGAGTAATATTTATTAGTGTACTACTAATCTACAAAAGTAACAAATTAAAAGAACACAATTTATAATTTTATATTGAGTGAAATCAGTGAATAAACCTAATAAACAGCCCATAAAAACAAAAACAAAAATTGCTGATGTGAATATGTGCTTGCTGCTGTTGTGTGTGTGCGTGAGTGATGGACTACTGGCTGTAATAAATCCCTCCCCCCCCCCTCTGTCTCTCGACTCTCTTCCTGTCTCTGTGTGTGTTTGTGTGGCTGCGTGCAGGTAAGAAGAAGAAAAAGTAAAAATTAAAAAAAAATCTTCTTTGTGACTGTGCAAGCCTGCAACTGCAAGGCAAGAAGAAGAAAAAAAAAAAAAAACTGAGAGAACTACTGGCTGTAATAAATCCCCCCGTCTCTCGACTCTCTCCCTGTCTGTGTGTGTGTGTATGTGTGGCTGTGTGCAAGGCAAGAAGAAGAAAAAAGAAAAAAAGCCGAGGTCTGTGACTGTGTGCAAGCCTGCAACTGCAAGGTAAGAAGAAGAAAAAGGCAAAAAAAAAAAAACCGAGGTCTGTGACTGTGTGCAAGGCTGCAACTGCAAGGCAAGAAGAAGTTAAGAAGACGAAGAAGTGAGAAGAAGAAGAAGAACTGAAGGGGAGAGTTGCTGGAAGTGAAGACGACGAAGAAGTGAGAAGAAGAACTGAAGAAGAAGAAGAAGAACTAAAGCAGAAGGATCAAGTTGCCGGAGGACTGGGAGGAGATTGGAGAAGAAGAAGAACCAAATAAAAAAAAAAGTAAAAAATTACTTACCTAGAGGTTGCCGGAGCGGTTCGAACTTGCCGAGAGTTGCAGGAACTGAAGCCAAAGTTCTTCTTCTTCTCACTTCTTCGTCTTCTTAACTCCTTCAGTCTCTGTGTCTCTGTCTCACGAACTCTCTCCTTTGTCTCGAACTTTCACTTTGCAATTTCTACTCCTCCCAAATTCCAATTCCAATTAGTAATAGTGTTTCAAAATTACGGTATAGTGTACTGTTTAATGGTTTTAATTTTTTTTATGTTAATGTGTATTGCAGGTGTAACTTTTCAAGTTACACCTCCAATACACATCAAGGAAAAAGCATTTAATCTCTTACATGGTTTTTTTTTTTAAAAAATTTTAAACCTAAGTTTTATACACTCAAAACACAAATTTCGACCGATATGCCCATATATCATGGTATGGCGTCCATGGCGGCGCCATGGCGACACCATGGAGGCCATATCGGGCAATATTTGTACCTCATCCATGTCGGAGCTCGATATGCTTGCTTCTCCAGCGCCAGGACGCCATGGCGGCGCCATGACAACTATGCTTAGAACAGTAGATTTGGAAGCAACAGAGCAGCTCGGTTGAAGGGATGGGGCTTCTAATGGCTTGAGAACTTAGATGGGATAAAGAACAGCAATAGAACACAACCTCCTGGGCTTCCCACCGCAAGGAGTGAACTGGATCAAACACCAGCTCCTTTCTCCATGGATCAAACACCAAGGAAAACTTCAACAAAAGCAAACAAGCTTAATAGCAGTAGTTGAGAATAATAATCGTGGGCTACTATGGCCTCTTTGGGTTGCTTTTATAGATTGAAATAAGAGAGAACAGCCAAGAAATCAAAATTGGAAAGTCCCAAAACTAGAAACTTCCAACGACCCTTTACTTGAGCTACAAGACAAAGCTCAAGCCATTAGTCAAAGCTGATGTGAACTGACCTAATAACAACTTAAATAAAATTAAAAGAATTAGTTAATCTAAGATATGGAATCACCACTGATGTAGATCGAAGCATGAAGAAGTGAAGAGTCAAAAGTCCATATTGCGTTGATGGGAATCCTTCTAGAAGATCCAAGTTGAAGACTAAAACACTGTTTATGACACTGTTCACGTGAACAGTGACAACTAAAATTTACCTTGTTTGGGATTGATTTTTAGAAGATCTTGTGGGCCCATCAAGTGGAGGAAGATTCTATCCTAATGCGGCCATTGTTTAATTTCTATTTTCAGTTTATACTAGGTAGTTTCTAATTTGAATATGTTTGCATGTTTAGAAGGCTGAGTTGTAAAGCCTTGGTAATTTATAATTTCATTCAGTTTCTATTTCCATTAGTAACTATTTTCATTAGTTTTTATTTTCCAAACAGTTGCCAAGTTTACTTTCTATTTCTGTAGCCCAGCCTCAGTCCATATAAAGGCAGCTATTGTAATTGATTGACACAGAATTAATGAAAGAACTTTTAAGGCAAACTGTTGCACTCAATTATGGGAGTAAATCCTTGTTTCAACAGCTAGGATAGCTGTGGGTGAGAGATCCAGGGCTGAGATAGCCCATTCCCTACCCCCTTCTTCTTCTATCTTCTCTTCTCCTCCGTTCCCTGTTCAATATATACTGCTGTGTTGTTTCTGTGACTGCAATAAACTATTGTGAAGATACCCTTTGAAGACTTGGGTCAATCTACCATTAATTGAAGTGCTGCAGCTGTTGCTGATCAACATAAGGAGGTCAGTCACACCTTGCGGATTCAGTTCTGTCCCCAGCTCCTGCTGCAACTTCAAGACTGCATATCTCCACATTCCTCCATCGAAATTTGCTGGGTTTTGGAGCATAGATCCACACCACTAACCACCCCACTCGATCCCAGTTCTAGCCTAATCTATTGACTGGATTGTTCTACAGCACCAACCTTCTATTTTCATCCCCAACTCATATCTCCACTTCCTTCCATCAGAACTGAACCAAACTATCAGCAAAGATTCTCCTCATTGCCTGCTCCACACGATCAACCTTAGAGCCCATTCCCACTGCTGATTTGCCTAGTATTTGTGATGCAGAATCATCACCGAAATGGGCTTCTTTTATTAGAAATAAGTCTAGGGTTTGGTTATATTCATGTTGGGCTGTTGATCCCATGGGCTTTATATGTAATAGGCCACTTTGATGGGCCTAAAGTATGGATACATAGGTTACATACGGGATTAGCCCTATACTTGGTTTATTGTCATGTTTTTAATGTTTTATATTGAACCGGTCCAAAGCTGATTTGAACTGGTGGTTCAATCTAAGTGATTTTATTAGTTTTTCTTTTAGTTGTTTAGTTGGGCTGGATTAGGACTCTATTTTGAGTCTATTTCAGTTTCCTAGTCAATTTAAGTTAACTAATAGGTTAAGGATTGGATTAGGCATTTCCTTTTTAGTGTAGGAGTCTAATTTTGAGTCTTTTATATAAGGTTGTAAAGGGACCAAACATTGAACACGAATTTTGATTAATGAAAAGCTCAGCTTTATGCTTGCTGCTTTTGTTGCTGCCTTTGCTCCATCGTGAGTGTGCCTTGTGAGTAATATCAAGGTGAAGGGATTGGTGGATCTCCAATCTACCCCTTGCATCTTGTAGATCGGGAGGGCTGCTATTTATCTCCTTGCATCTTGTATATCAAGAGACCCCATTGTTCGTCTTCAAAGCTGTTGCCATTGAAGATCAGTGTTCAAGTACTTTACAGTTTCAACAATCACCCTTCTTCTCCTAATCCTCTAAACCCACGCTCATCGTTCCCCATTGTTAATACTCAATCCTTACTACCTTCCTTACCCATCATTAATACCATAGATCCATTAAAAACCTAAAAGCTGCAACTATTCTTCTCCCCTTCTAGAAGGTGATTTTCGTGAGAATTCTGCCCAATCAAATCTAACCGTTAGAACCTGCCAAAAATTTGATCGAATCTTCCTCAAACCCTAAGAGAGACTCGATTCAAATTTCAGCTCCATCCACCCAACCAATTGTCTGAAATTACACTTTTACCCCTCTCTCCTACTTCTACTAGGAAACCTCCAGAACTCCAGATCTAACCATCTGATTTACCTGTAACTTTCAGCATATATTCCCCTCTACCCTACCCACACTTGACCTAACTACTAATCCCATTCAACCCCCTGATTTCCTGTTATTATATACCCTAGATTCCATCATCTTCTACCTTTCAAACCCTAACCCCAGTAGCTGCCCAAATCCATCCAACCTATTTTAACCATCTAAAACTTACAAATCCTAGTTCATTAGACTCCCCTAAACCTACCTAGCTTTATCATATAAGATTCACTTTCATTACCCTAACCCTAACCCTAAATTTGACCTAAAAACCTCAATTCTGCCCCCATCGAACCAGCAGTTCTACAGGTCCTGGATATCTGGCTCCTAGTAGGTCTCCTACCTATTTAGAACTTCATTAATTTGCCACCTTCTATTTTGGTGTTTACCTCCTAAATCTGATTTGCTACCATTATTGATGATCTGTTGCAACTATTAACGATCCTATTGTAGAGTGGCTTTTAATTGAACCCCATCTACATCAACTTAAACTACACCAACTGAACCAACCGGTTCATTACAAGACTCAAAATAAAAGACATAAAACAAATCAATAGTCAAAATTGTGGCTGCTGCCCAATCGTGGCTGCTAGGCAGCTGGTGTAGAATCTGAATTTTGTCACCCACCATCGATGATGACAACAGGACATGGACAGACATCGATATCTCTCTCAATATGGACTCTTGCCCCTACATCTAAGCCAAATCACCCTGACATCCCTAAAAATGACTTATAAGACCCTTTTACCAAATGCTGAAGGAGATACTACTCACCTTCCCTGACAAAAAATTTATGAAGAGTCAAAAGGGAGGAAAAATCCCAGAAAAACCCCCGAAAGCCCAAAAAAGTCCATAAAGAGCCCAAAATCACGTGGGTGATGTCATGCCTTAAACATGGCATCGTGTGAAGTTACCACGGCATCGTGGAAGGGGTTCCACGGCGCCGCGCAAAATCACATGGCACCACAAAAAAGGACAGACGTCAGCCTTTTGACGTCATCAACGGCACCGTGGAGGACCCCCACACGGCGTCGCGTTTTGTGGGGTACCCCTATAAATAGGAGGGTCCCCCTCTTCCCAAAGAGATGAAGAAAGAGAGTATGGGAGAGGGTCCCAGCCCCGTTTTCAACCCTTTTTTCCCTCTTTGAAGCCATTTTTGAGTGATTTTGAGTGAAGATTCTCCTAAGCCACGAGTAGATCCTTCGATTACCCTCCCCAGCTTTGTTTTAGAGCATTCTTAGGCCCTTTCTCCCCAGTTTCTCTTTCAAAAGTAGGGAATCTTTCTGGCGATGGCGATGGATAGATCCTTCGATTACCCCGCCTAAGAAGTGATCATACTAATTATCTCTCCCAGCCGCTATTCTATCTGTATACAAATAATGAGGATCTCTTATACAACCGATGCTCTGCCCGAAGTCTGAGTAACGAAATCCGTCTCATATAGTCCTTACTCTGTCCGACAAGAGAGAGGCAAGCCGATCACCCGTCTCCACCAAAGTCGTGGGACATCGTATATTTCGCATTTGGTACATTTTCATTCATTTCTTTTATTGCTTGACAGGTATTTGTCTCTTCCCTTGTTATTATTTTTGGCACGATATAGACACCATTAAAGTAATTCACTTTAGTGTACATAGTAATTAATTTTTTCCTTTCTTTGTCATGTTTAGTACATCATAATTTAGTCTTGCATGCTAGTATAGGACGCATTATTAAGGAGAGAATATTCGACATCTAGTATCTATGATAGAAAGACCGATTTAACCGGGCAAGGTGGGGTGCTAATACCTTCCCATACTTGTAACCTGACCCCTTACCCATTCTCTGACCATACCATATGGAATCACGTAGCCCATTTCCGCTCATACCGGATAGGGCTACACCCATTGGATCCTAGGCCCTAATCCTAGGTGGCGATTCCATTTTTTTATGAAGCATGATCCCATTCCCCATGATGATGTATCGAAATGATACGCCATTATTCATCAAAGACGATTATGTCATCATAAATCCGAGGAACCCACCATCTGAGGACCACAGTACTTACAGTTGGCTTCTTCTTCTTCTTCCTTGAGTACACCATCAACTCTGCATCACCACTCTATTCTAGTTGTGCAACATCATCCTCTATTTCTTCACTAACCAATTCTGAATCTTAGTGATAAAAAGAAACCAAATAAAACATATATTAACGAGAACCTAACTCAAAAAATATAGGAAAGATTAACATTGAGTCCCCAACTATTATAGATTGTTATGTAAGGACTGTAAGGTTATTCCTAGGGAGAGCCTAACAACCCAACATGAATTGGTGACCCTGGATATGTGTCTCAGTGCCCAGAAGTGTAGGAGGAGAGAAACTACGTACCCTAAGATAAGGTGGTGGAGATTAAAAAGGGAGTACCTAAGGACTTTTACTGATAGTATGGTGAAAAGAAGGTGACACTTTAAAGGAGATACCAATGAGATGTGGCATGAGATGATGACTTGTATGAAGAGAGTTGCCAAAGATGTGCTAGGGGAAGCAACGGGAAGTCGCCAAGCCCCTAGGGAGACTTGGTGGTGGAACGATGAGGTTCAAGCAGCTATTAAGACCAAGAAAGTGTGTTTTAAGACTTGGCAAAGGACTAAGGACACAGAGGATAAAAAGAGGTATTATGATGCTAGAAACAAAGCTAGGAGGATTGTGGGGATGGCTAGGGCGAAGAAATATGAGGATCTCTATATCAATCTAAACACAAAGGGAAAAAGCTATATATAAGAAAGCTAAGATGAGAGAAAAGAAGAGTAGAGACTTCAATTAGGTGAGGTGTATCAAGGGTGAAGATGGAAGAGTGTTAGTAAGGGATGAGGACATTGTGAAGAGATGGGACGAGTATATCTATGACCTACTAAATGGAGATAGTAATGTAGTCCTAGATAGGTAGGAGACCTACTAAGAGCCAGATAACCAGGACCTGCTGAATGGCTAACTCGATGGGGCAGATTTGATGTAAAGTAGGGAGATTCTAGGGTTATGGTTAGGGGAATGGGGTAACTCTTATATAATAATAATAGGCAGGTTTTAAGGAGTTTAATAAGCTAGGTTTTATTGGTTTTGGATGAGTAGCAGTAGTTTAGATGTAATTGGGCAACGACTAGGGTTAGGGTTTTGGGAAATAGGGAAGTGATGAATCTAGGGTTTAGGGTGGTGGGGGTCTAATGAAACTTGGATCGAGTGTCAATAATGATGTAAGGGATGTATGCTGAAAGTTTGGTTTGAAACTGATGGGCAGATTTGAAGTTATGGAGGAATCCTAGTTAGGGTAGGACTGAGAAGGAGGAGGTTTAAACAAAGTTCAGATTCAAACTTACTGGATTTGAAGAGATATTCAATGGCAGCAGCTTTGAAGATGAACAATGGGGTCTCCTGATCTTCACAATGCAAGGAGATAAGTAGCAGCCCTCCCGATCTTCACGATGCAAGGAGTCGATTGGAGATCCACCAATCCCTTCATCTTGATATTACTCACAAGGCACACTCACGATAGAGCAAAGGCAGCAAGCATAAAGCTGAGTTTTTATTAATCAAATTCGTGTTCAATGCTGGCCTCCCTTACAAACTTATATAGAAGACTCAAAAATAGACTTAGACACTAAAAAGGAATGGCCTAACCCAATCATTAATCTATTAGCTAACTTAAACTGACTAGGAAATTGAAATAGACTCAAAATAGAGTCCTAATCCAGCCCAACTAAACGACTAAAAGAAAAACTAATAAAATCACTTAAATTGAACCATTGGTTGAACCGGTTCAATTTAAAACACCAAATAAAAAGCTAAGTATGGGAGCTAATCCCGAATGTAACCTATTTACCCATATTTTAGGCCCATAAAAGTAGCCTATTACATTAGAAACCCGTGGGATCAAAGGCCCAACACATATGTAACCCAACCCTAGACTTATTCCTAAAGAAATAAGCCCATTTCGATGATGCATCTGCATCAACTCTCCCCAGCTTGAAAAAATTCATCCTCGAATTTTGCATTGATGAGGGAAAAACAACATATGAGTAGCAGCTTTGACCACTCCCAAACAGAACTCTGGTGAGGCAAGAATATTAGGAATAAAGTCTTCAAGGCGTAGAGCTTTCTCTTCAGAGAACCATAGTGGCATAACAAACTCTATGTGCTCGACCTCTTCAAGAACATCTTGGATGTCGATGATTTCTTGTGGAGTGTTCTCAATCACCACTTCATCTTCCATGTCCTCAGTCTTGTCTACTTTGCTCTCTTCAGTGTAGACCTCTTCAGTAGTTTCTTCTACCATTGTGTTTTGGACCTCCACATCAATTTGATGGCCGAGCTTCTCAACCATGATCTCAACTACTGGTGCAGCTTGGTCTACTTGAATTTCTTTAGCTATAGGTTCTTGAATCTCTTCAACACAAACCGCCTAAGTAGAATCTTCTGTTGGTGAAACTTCAAACACAATCGATGCCACTTGCGTTTGAGTAGACATGTTCGGCAGTCCCTGTGGTTGTACAATCGATGTGGTCACCTTCGGTTGTAACCCTTTTAGAGTAAAATAATGGTATAGACGGTGTCGATCAGGTAGGATACACGAGTTGTTTTCAGGTTTAATCTGTCGCTCGTCCAACCAATCACAACCTACTGCAATAAAGCTCTTTGGAAATGGTACCGGTTGACACCAAGCACCGTCAGAGTATGAGGAATGCTCAAATTCAACAAAGACTTTACCTGTAGGCATGATGCAAATCTTTCTTGATTGGGACAACATATCCACCACGGATTGTGAAATAATGTTGTTACGTCGCCTCTCATCAACAATTAATATGGCTATACTCCCATTGGGTAGACGAACTCAGGTCTTGAAAACAAAGGGAGGTGGGTCTTTCGAGGCTTGGTTGGAGCTTCCCTCTGCCATAGCTCTGATACCAATTTATGTAGTCCTAGATAGTTAGGAGACCTACTAGGAGCCAAATAACCAAGACCTACTAAATGGCTAGCTCGATGGGGGCAGATTTGATGAAAAGTAGGGAGATTCTAGAGTTATGGTTAGGGGAATGGGGTAACTCTTAAATGATAATAATAGGCAGATTTTAAGGAGTTTAATAAGCTAGGTTTTATTGGTTTTGGATGAGTAGAAATAGTTTAGATGTAATTGGGCAGCAACTAGGGTTAGGGTTTTGGGAAATAGGGAAGTGATGGAATCTAGGGTTTAGGATGGTGGGGGTTTGATGAAACTTAGATCGAGTGTCAATAATGATGTATGGGATGTATGTTGAAAGTTTGGTTTGAAACTGATGGACAGATTTGAAGTTATGGACATAGTTGTCATGGTGTCGCCATATCGATGCCATGGCGCATATCGCTGGAGAAGTGGGCATATCGACCACCGATATGGATGATGTAAGAATATCGACCGATATGGCCTCCATGTCGTCGCCATGGCGCCGCCATGGACGCCATACCACGACATATGGCCATATCGGGCGACAGTTGTTTCAAATTATAAAACTTAATTTTTTAACAACAATTTTTTTTAACCATTTTTTATTTTAATGCTTTTTCCTTAACATAAAAAAATTTTAAAAAAACATCAAACAGAAAACACTAATACACAATCACATATTCACATCAGCAATTTTTTTTTTAATTTAGATGGGTTGTTTATTAGCTTTATTCACTCAATATAAATTACGTTCTTGTAATTGTTTTTTTGTTTTGTTACTTTTGTAGTCACTTTCATATGAATCATATTTCAACTCTCATGATTTTTCAACTTTATTATCAGCAAGACTATTGCTATCAATTATTTGATAATCCATGATTTCATATACACTAATGGATATTACACTTTCATGAATTAAACCATAGTAGATTAGTAGTACACTTTCATGTTAATTTTTGATGTTATAGGGTATATATTATAGCATACTATATGACATTAGAAATAGAGAAAATAAAAAATAAAACATGGTCGATATGATCGCCATGGCAGGAGACATGTCGATATATCGACATGACACCCCTCCACCGACTTGGATCCCCGTGACGACTATGGTTATGGAGGAATCCTAATTAAGGTAGGAGTGAAAAGAAGAAGGTTTAAACAAAGCTCAGATTCAAACTTACTGGATTTGAAGAGGTCTTCAATGGCAGCAGCTTTAAAGATGAACAATGGGGGGTCTCCCGATCTTCACAATGCAAGGAGATAAGTAGTAGCCCTCCCGATCTTCGCGATGCAAGGAGTCGATTGGAGATCCACCAATCTCTTTACCTTGATATTACTCACAAGGCAATCTTAATATTACTCACAAGGCAACCTTAATATTATTCACAAGGCACACTCACGATGGAGCAAAGGCAGCAACAAAGGCAACAAGCATAAACCTGAGTTTGAACCTGCGACTCCTTGCATTGTGAAGATTGGGAGGCTCTTTCAAATCATCAAGCTGCTACCATTGTTCTCTGCAATCCAGTAAGTTTGAACCTACTATTTGTTTTTAAACCTTCTTCTACCAGCATTTATCTTCCCTTAGACCTAATCCACATTCCCCTCCATCCATCAAGCCCTAATCTCCATTAAACCTGCAACTCCTACCTCAACTAGGACTCCCTCATAACTCCAGATTTAGCCATCAATTTCGAACCCTACTTCCAGCCTATATCCCCCACACCTTTCCCTACATTCAACCTTAAACCTAGCCCTTAGTCTCCACTACAACCCCTCCATTCCCCCACTCCTTTAAAACCCAAAACCTGCAACTCAATTCTGTCCAGAATTGCAGAATTTTAAAACCTTCCCAAATCCAATTATTTTTATCCCATATTGACCCCCTAGACCTGCCCATTAATACCCTATAAACCCCTTTCCCAATATCCAACCCTAACCCTAGGAATTGACCTAAATCCTAGTGCTGTCCATTCGAACCAGCAGCCCCTTTTGTTATTTGATCCTGTTGTTTGTCATTTAGGACAGAACCTATTGGAGGGCAAGGATCGATGTCGCAGACCCCATTTAGCTGAGATTATCCTACGTGTTGGGTTGTGCCTTTTTCCTTCTACTACCTTTCCTCTTTCTTTTATTTTCCATCTTCCATTTGTCCTTCTCCTATGTCATTTCTCATCTCTTTCCCCATCCCTATTCTCCTATCTTTTCTTCACCTTTCGTTTTTTAGTATAACTCTGGTTTTCTCTATTTTGTTTTGTTTGGATCCATGTAGCTGACCTCATTAAGTTCGGATAAGGCTGAGTTTGTTGTTTGTTGTTGTATTAACATCGAGTTCCCAACAAAGGTTGCCTATTTCAGACTCTACTTTCATCGCTTTGTACACCCACCATCTTAAATGCAGATTCATAAACATGCCTGACAAAATTAATACATCCACATGTTCCTAGGACTATTATACCAGGTCAAATCAGGAACATGGGCTGGCCCAAGGCATGGACACGTATACAACCCAAAACATTATATTCTAAATTGCAAACCAAATCTCTGCATCGGAGCAACTGCATAACCAAGACAAGTTATTGAAAACTTAGGTTAAGTAGCACATTTTATAATTCCTTTTGTACATCTCTAAAGCATATGAAATATTTGCTTGAATAAAATGCACCCATTAAACATACCAGTATTTTTAGCACTTGGAAATCCATGCCTTTCAGTGAATCAAGATACTGGAATTTTTCATCCTTCTTGTTGATAACAGCCAAGCACCAGTGTATCTCTTTGTGGATAGGAACAAATATCTGCAAGGATTTTTGTAACAAAAACATAAATATGAGCACCTTGTCCATATTAATAAGTTGAACAGTTATCAATCAGAGAGAGAGATGCTTAAAAGGAGAATAACTTTACTTTGTCACACTCAACAAGGCCGTACCCTATCTTCTTCATGGTAGTCCATCTCCTCACAGGTTTGAAGTCATAGCCACCTCTCCCACCAGTCAACTAGGAAACAGAACAACAAAAAGAAAATAATAAAATATCAACGCCACAAACTTAATCATTGTAATCAGATTAAATGATAAAAAAAAAAAAAAAAGAACAGCATCAGAAGTGGAGCAACAATGATGTTAGTTAGCCTTTGGATTAAATATTGAAAGAAGAGAAAAAAGATATTCACTGATCATGCATGGTTAATAAACATTAAGTAAGCCTATGATATTAAAACAAATGCAAGTTGATCAACAGAACAATGGTATGGAGCATTAAACAAGTACCAAGAGAAAAATTAAAGCCAAGAACTAAAATATATATCTCCAACAGTGGAGTAGGTAACTAGAGCAATTAACCAACCTTCTTATAGAAGAATGTGTTGAAAAAATGGCACTTCAAAAATTTGGTTGGTTCTCTTTGTTCCCTCTCCTTCAGTAGTTCAATATAGACATTTATGACCTATCAAAGAATCAAGAACATGCATAGCAAAAAACAAAGTCAAAATTTATTAGTCTAGCACATTGCAGATCATGAACCCTTAGTCAAAGTGGAGCGTATTTAACATGTACTAAACTCAATCACGCATCTGCATGCACGAACACACTAAACTTTGTAAGATTGAGTACATTAAATAAGGAAACCACCTCATCATTCAGCCAAGCACCCAGGCTCAAGCACTGCAAGATTTCTCCTGTAATTTCGATATTAGAATTTTCATGTGTAACCAAGACCTTCCACCTGTGCAGTGAAAGACCAAATGCAATAACTACCTTCGGCCATTAGATGGGATGACATATACAACGATTGTCAATTTGTTATACCTATTAGAACCTGATAAAGCATGAGAGACTTCAATCTCTTCCTCATGCGTAAGAGGAACAAAAGGTTCTCGAGGTACTCGTACATCCTGGAAATAATGAAACAGATAATTGGGGAAACAAGAGAAATGGAACAGGATAAAATTTACGGGAATAGATGTGGCAAAAGGTATTTTACCTCAGCCGGTTTCTTTGCCTGGCGCTTCGGGAAGCGTGACCACTTTAACTGATGAAAATCGATCTGAGAATTCAACATGCCCAATTTGCAATTCCGTCTCTCTGCAGACTCGTGCAATTTTTTGTGAGGAGGCATGCCAAGCTCCTCCGCTTCACGACTGACAGACAGAGACGCCATCATCTTCCCTGCTTCGTCCACCTTAGTCAGCTCAGACACCGCGGAAGAAGACAGTTGCCGACCATGAGTAGGCAACTTTACATGGGCCTGCCGAAGAAGGACATCAGCATTGGTCTCATGAGACCGCCAGTCCGAAATTACAGAGCGGCCTTCTCGCCCATCATCCAATACTTCAATTTCTTCTATGCTCGAGTCATCAGAAATTACTTCCTTGGAGCACTCCGCCTCCACATTAATCACTGGTGCCTTGTCCCGTCTCAAGTGCTGTGAAGCATCAGATGCAGAAGTTTTTGCTTCATCGTATCGGCGAGCTAGACAATTCCCCATCACACCAATCCACTCTTGATTGTTGCTAACTCGACTAGGCAGGAATTCTCTGATCAAATTGGCTGGACGACCAAACCTGGGTTTCCGACAAGGACCGTGAACTTCTCTACGCAAAGGTGGAATCTCCTTAGGGTACCGAGAGATTCTAGAGGCTATATTCAGCGAACATAACTCCCGCTCTGTACTGATATACATAGGCGAAATTCTGGGTTTCTTTGAGGTGTGAAGATCTGGTCGAAAGTCGGAATTCTTAGAGTTAAAAGGCGAGCAAGCATGACTCAAGCTGAACAAACTATCGCCATGACTACGATTGATGGTTAAGGCACCCATGGACGTTCGAAGCTATGGCAATTACCCTAACAGGACTGTAATACGTGCCCATCTGCGATCTAACAGGCCTGGATTACAAGCTCATCTACGAACTAACAGTCAACGAAGCGTACCTAGCGATGAAACCCTGTAAACATAAAAAAAAATTTTGCATGGAGGAACTAGGGTTTTCCGGGTGAGATTTCAGCAGATCAGAAGATGACAAATAACGATTGCAACTTCTTAAATCGAGTTAGGGCAGAAATGCGAACCTGAAAAATTGCCTGGGAATCGAAACCTGAAAATGCATTTGAATTGAAGAAGATATGATGCATTTAAGAATCGAAAAGGATTCACGGCGACAACAAAGGAAAGAGAATCGTCCGACTCGAATAAAATGGGGAAATGAAATTCAGTTTCTTTCAGAAATCATACTTTCCTTGGGATTACGACTTCGCAGTTCGCACCAAATCGATGTACGTACTCGTACTCTCACGTAGGTTTTTCTTTTTCCCTTTTTTTCTTCCATAAATTACACATCAGGTCCTGGACATTTAGATAAATAACGCATGGGTATTCAGCTGTTATAAGGGAAAAAGATCCTCAAGTAGATGCGGGCATCGGAGCTTGAAACCTGGCAGATGCTAAATCCAACGGTGTGAAGCCGAAGAAGAAAGAGAAAAAACACCTGTGTGAATCGAGCTCAATAGTGTTGGATGTAGCTAAGGCCATCTTTAGTATAGTTTTAATTTTGGGAAAATTTTATAGATATCCCCTAAAAGTATTCAATATTTTATAAATTAATCAAACTTGGTCAAAATATCACAGACACTCCCTATTTTTATGAATTTATTTCAACTCAGTCCACTCCGTTAGTCTCTGCAGTTAAGTGTCTGTTAACTCTTTTTAAATGGTGAAATTACCCTTACCTGATCTCCTTCTCATTTTTTTCAACAATTTCTTCGTAGTTAGAAAAACCTCTCCCAACTCCCAATTGCAAACCCTGTTTGAGTCAAGATCGAAGCTCAAATCGAGAGAGAGAGAGAGAGAGAGAGAAATCAAAGCAGTGATTTGCGTACATGGGTAACATGCTTGGAGTTCTTCAATCCCAGCTTCTGACTTCTCTCATCTTCTTAATAAACTCCCCATCTGGCCATCCCCCTGTTATTTGGTCATCTCATCATACAGATTACTCCGTGACCAAGCTTCATCACAAACTATTGCCGCCGGATATGGGATTCTGACAGTTCCTTCCGGTAATGTTCTTCATTGCAAATTTTATTTTATTTTGTTTTCTTATTATTTGAACTCCATGTTATTGTTACCTGATATGCAATATCCCCCCTCATTTGGATTTCTTATCTTCTTCATAATTCGAGGGTGTCACTGCGTTAGTCCTGAGACTTCTGACCGGAGAGAAGGGGAGTAAGAGAGAGAGAGAGAGAGAGTTGTAGATGCAATCCTCGACATTGTTGAGATGCAGAACAGTTTCAGTCGTCGCACGGAGAATGCTCTCCTCTTGCTTATCCTCGAAAGCTGGATCAAGCCCTAGTTTTTCTTTCTCTCGCACCATGTCAACCAACTCCTCCGAGACCCAACAGACTGCTCATCATCCTTTCTTCTCCAACTTAAAGATTTCGCATCCGAATCCAGTCGAGACCCTTCATAGAAACGCCAATGTTTCCAGATGCTTCTCCAGGAGTCTTAATCGCAGTTCTTCCATACCCATTTCGAGCACCTCCGAGTTGAGAAACCAACAACAACATGAAATGGAGGACTCCATTCAAAAATCACTCGTTGTGGTTTCCTTCTACAAGTTTTTGGGGAACAACGTTCTCTGGGCAATCCGTCTCGACAAGTGGAAGTGTGGGGTCTCCGTCAAGCCAATCCTGCTGTGATGTAACTCTCTATACCCAAATCTAAACCTATAACTCGAAGATGGAGAAGGACAGGGATAGGGAGATGCTGCTAGTAATGGTCGCCGGAGAAGAAATCACAAGACTTAATTCTTGACAAAGCTGGAAGAAATTGTCGGAGATGAAATCGCCCACGGTGGTTCTATTCTTCGCGCTCCAACGGGAAGAATCTGGTCTTGCCCTAGTAATTTTTTCAAGAGGGTAAAATTGACATTTTCTACTTTGGGTGATACTAAGAGGGTAAAATCGACATTTTATCTTGGGGGGGTCACCCTGCTTAACGTCAGGGGGAAGTTTGCTATTTTGACCAAGTATGGTAAGTTTCTGAGATATTGGATACTTTTAGGGGGTATTTGTGAAATTTTCCCTTTTATTTTTTATTTTTGTCTTTAAAAACGTTTTTGGTTGCATTTGGAATCGTTTATGGAGCCTGTTTCTATTTAAAAAAGATTGAAAAAAACCAAAAACCAAAAATGGATGGAAAGCAGTTTATGGTTTTTGGTTGAAAACTCTTTTCCGCTATTTATGCGCTGAAGTTAAGAACTTTAAAATGCATGTGGTTGTAATGGCTCTCTTTTGAGGTTAAATTTGTAAATTGCCCTGTAAATAAGAACAAAAACCCTTCTCTCTCACTCTCTCGTCCCTCATCTCTCATCCCTATTCTCTTCTCTGCCGCCTCCAACCATAAACTGAAATCTCTATCGCCTCCAACCCTAAACACTCTCTGCGGCTTCCGATTTCCCTCCATTACAACACCACCTTCGTACCCCCCTCCTCTCTCTCTCTCTCTATGGACGATTTGGGGGTTTTCTGTTCGTACACGAACTGACGGTGCCCTCCTCACGATGGAGTCAACTAAGCTATTAACCCCGTTCACATCAACGTCGTTTTCTTAAATCGTCAAGACTTCTGTTTGTTTTCATCGCAAATGGACATTAATGTCTTGTCCCTTACCTTGGCTCCCTCTGTATCTGAATTCTAATCGACATGTTTCACGATTACCATTAAGCATTTAGGCAGCTATGGAGTCTTGGAGGCTTTATTGCCATGCCAACTACTTTCCTTTTTCAATTTTCACCATTCACTTCTTAGCCATGGAAATACGGACCCAATCACCACTACTATTACACCCCCATTCCTGAACCACGGGGAATGCAATTGGAGCGTACCAATACGCTCCTAAACCGCCAAGACCACAGATGCCGTAAACAAGATTAACTCATACACACGACCACAGAAGATCAAAACAGGTTAAAATAGTAATATCAGAGTTTACAGAACCTACGTGATAACTTATATAATGCTTGTTTAAGTTTACCCTTCCATTACAGATCATTCCAATCAGGACCTATGTATATTACCTACTGTATAAATAATACATTTATCATGAAAAGAATCAAAAGAATACACCTGTAAATAAAAAAGGAATAAATCAAGTGTATCATAGATCACTATCCCACCAAGGAACACACATCACAGAAGCACTCCGGTCCATGCTCCATGATCTCTGGAGTCCATCAATCAATGTAACCGGCGTCCGGATTCTTGTACTCCGCGCCACCCTACTCGAATGTACTTGCATCATCTAAAAATATGTTTTCTCGATAAATGAGCTCCAACTGAGCCCAATGAGTGGCTAAGCCACACAAGCATGCACAATAATAATGAATGGGATTGACTACAAACTGTACATGATGGACTAATACCAAGATGTCCCATACCACCAAGGTAGTCCGTACATCACATACAATTTACAATCAGGCTGCATGAATGAATGGTAATACACACTTTATCGTTATCCACCTCACGACACAACTAAGTCAGGTATAGTACTATAGCAACACCTTAGGTAGCATCACCGACATCGGTACCATAAACGAATGGTATATCGGCGATGATAAATTTGAGTTGTGCTAGAAGCCTGCTGTACTGGTCTCCACCAAGAGATATACGCAAATCCCTAAGTCAAACCCC
>NW_025317697.1:0-37913 GCF_018873765.1 Telopea speciosissima
ACGTGTGGATGCTTTGTTGAGGGTTGTGACCTGCGAATCGATACCTATTTCGACATATGTTCATTTTCGGTTTAAACCAAACCACGGTGGGTCGTTTGGGGTTATTTGGGGGCATTTCTGTACATTTTTAGGTTTGCTATTTTCTAAAAAGTGTCCTTATCTATTATTAGACGTGTGGATACGATGTTGAGGGTCGTGACCTTCGAATCGATACCTATTTTGACATATGTTCATTTTTGGTTTTAACCTGACCGGGTGGGTCGTTTGGGGGCATTTCTGTACTTTTTTGGATTTGGTATTTTCTTAAAAGTATCCTTATCTCTTATTAAACGTGTGGATTCGACGTCGAGGGTCGTGACCTTCGAATCCATACCTATGTCGACATATGTTCATTTTCGATTTAAACCAGACCGGGGGAGTTGTTTGTGGTTATTTGGGGGCATTTTTGTGCTTTTTTGGGCATGGGATTTTCTAAAAAGTGTCCTTATCTCTTATCAGACGTGTGGATGCAATGTTGATTGTCGTGACCTTCAAATCGATACCAATTTCAACATATGTTCATTTTCGGTTTAAACCAGACCGAGTGGGTCGTTTGGGGTTATTTTGGGGGCATTTCGGTACTTTTTTGGGTTTGGTATTTTCAAAAAAGTGTCCTTATCTCTTATTAGACGTGTGGATGCGATGTTGAGGGTCGTGACCTTCGAATCGATACCTATTTCGGCATATGCTCATTTTCAGTTAAAACAAGACCGGGAGGGTCATTTTCGGATATTTTGCGGTATTTCTATACTTTTTTGGGCTTGGGATTTTCTAAAAAGTTTCCTTATCTCTTATTAGATGTGTGGATGCAATGTCGAGGGTCGTGACCTTCGAATCGATACCAATTTTGGCATATTTTCATTTTCGGTTCAAACCATACCGGGTGGGTCATTTGGGGTTATTTGGGGGCATATCTGTACTTTTTTGGGTATGGGATTCTCTAAAAAGTGTCCTTATCTCATATTAGACGTGTGGATGCGATGTTGAGTCTCATGACCTTCGAATCGATATCTATTTTGACATATGTTCATTTTCGTTTTAAACCAGACCGGGTGGGTTGTTCGGGCTTATTTGGGGGCATTTCTGTACTTTTTTTGGGTTTGGTATTTTCAAAAAAGTGACCTTATCTCCTATTAGACGTGTGGAGGCGATGTTGAGAGTCGTGACCTTCGAATCGATACCTATTTTGGCATATTTTCATTTTCAGTTAAAATAAGACCGGGAGGGTCGTTTTCGGATATTTGGCGGCATTTCTGTACTTTTTTGGGCTTGAGATTTCCTAAAAAGTGTCCTTATCTCATATTAGACGTGTGGATGCGATGTTGAGTCTCGTGACCTTCGAATCGATACCTATTTTGACATATGTTCATTTTCGTTTTAAACCAGACCAGGTGGGTTATTCGGGCTTATTTGGGGGCATTTCTGTACTTTTTTTAGTTTGGTATTTCAAAAAAGTGTCCTTATCTCCTATTAGACGTGTGGAGGCTATGTTGAGAGTCGTGACCTTCGAATCGATACCTATTTCATCATATGTTCATTTGTGGTTTAAACCAGACCGGGTGGGTCGTTTTGGGTTATTTGGGGGAGTATCTGTACTTTTTTGGGCTTGGGATTTTCTAAAAAGTGTCCTTATCACTTACTGGACGTGTGGATACGACGTTGATGATTGTGACCGTCGAATCGATACCTATTTTGGCATATGTTCATTTTCGATTTAAACCAGACCAGGTTGGTCGTTTGGGGTTATTTGGGGCATTTCTGTATTTTTTTGGGTTTGAGATTCTCTAAAAAGTGTCCTTATCTCTTATTAGATGTGTGGATGCGATGTTGAGGGTCGTGACCTTCGAATCGATACCTATTTTGACATTTGTTCATTTTCCGTTTAAACTAGATTGGGTGGGTTTTTGGATTTGGTATTTTCTAAAAAGTGTCCTTATCTCATAATAGACATGTGGATGCGATGTTGAGTGTCGTAATCTTGAATCGATATCTATTTTGACATATGTTCATTTTCTGTTTAAATCGGACCAAGTGGGTCGTTTGGGGTTATTTGGCGGCATTTCTGTACTTTTTTGGATTTGGTATTTTCTAAAAAGTGTCATTATCTCTTATTAGACGTGTGGATGCGATGTTGAGGATCGTGACCTTCGAATCGATACCTATTTTGGCATATGTTCATTTTCGCTGTAAACCAGACCGGGTGGGTCGTTTGGGGTTATTTCGGGGCATTTTTGTACTTTTTTGGGTTTGAGATTCTCTAAAAAGTGTCCTTATCTTTTATTAGACGTGTGGATGCGATGTTGATGGTCGTGACCTTCCAATCGCTACGTATTTCAACATATGTTCATTTAGGGTCCGAACCAGAACGAGAGGATCTTTTGGAGTTGTTTGGGGGCATTTCTTTACTTTTTTGGGTTTGGGATTTTCTAAAAAGTATCCTTATCACTTATTCGACGTGTGGATGCTTTGTTGAGGGTTGTGACCTGCGAATCGATACCTATTTCGACATATGTTCATTTTCGGTTTAAACCAAACCTGGTGGGTCGTTTGGGGTTATTTGGGGGCATTTCTGTACATTTTTAGGTTTGCTATTTTCTAAAAAGTGTCCTTATCTATTATTAGACGTGTGGATACGATGTTGAGGGTCGTGACCTTCGAATCGATACCTATTTCGACATATGTTCATTTTCGGTTTAAACTAGACCAGGTGGGTCGTTTGGGGGGCATTTCTGTACTTTTTTGGATTTGGTATTTTCTTAAAAGTATCCTTATCTCTTATTAAACGTGTGGATTCGACGTCGAGGGTCGTGACCTTCGAATCCATACCTATGTCGACATATGTTCATTTTCGATTTAAACCAGACCGGGGGAGTTGTTTGTGGTTATTTGGGGGCATTTTTGTGCTTTTTTGGGCATGGGATTTTCTAAAAGGTGTCCTTATCTCTTATCAGACGTGTGGATGCAATGTTGATTGTCGTGACCTTCAAATCGATACCAATTTCAACATATGTTCATTTTCGGTTTAAACCAGACCGAGTGGGTCGTTTGGGGTTATTTTGGGGGCATTTCGGTACTTTTTTGGGTTTGGTATTTTCAAAAAAGTGTCCTTATCTCTTATTAGACGTGTGGATGCGATGTTGAGGGTCATGACCTTCGAATCGATACCTATTTCGGCATATGCTAATTTTCAGTTAAAACAAGACCGGGAGGGTCATTTTCGGATATTTTGCGGCATTTCTGTACTTTTGTGGGCTTGGGATTTTCTAAAAAGTGTCCTCTTCTCTTATGAGATGTGTGGATGCGATGTTGAGGGTCGTGAGCTTCGAATCGATACCAATTTTGGCATATTTTCATTTTCGGTTTAAACCATACCGGCTGGGTCATTTGGGGTTATTTGGGGGCATATCTGTACTTTTTTGGGTTTGGGATTCTCTAAAAAGTGTCCTTATCTCATATTAGACGTGTGGATGCGATGTTGAGTCTCATGAACTTCGAATCGATATCTATGTTGACATATGTTCATTTTTCGTTTTAAACCAGCCCAGGTGGGTTGTTCGGGCTTATTTCGGGGCATTTCTGTACTTTTTTGGGTTTGGTATTTTCAAAAAAAGTGACCTTATCTCCTATTAGACGTGTGGAGGCGATGTTGAGAGTCGTGACCTTCGAATCGATACCTATTTCGGCATATGTTCATTTTCAGTTAAAACAAGACCGGGAGGGTCGTTTTTGGATATTTGGCGGCATTTCTGTACTTTTTTGGGCTTGAGATTTCCTAAAAAGTGTCCTTATCTCATATTAGACGTGTGGATGCGATGTTGAGTCTCCTGACCTTCGAATCGATACCTATTTTGACATATGTTCATTTTCGTTTTAAACCAGACCAGGTGGGTTATTCGGGCTTATTTGGGGGCATTTCTGTACTTTTTTTAGTTTGGTATTTCTAAAAAGTGTCCTTATCTCCTATTAGACGTGTGGAGGCGATGTTGAGAGTCGTGACCTTCGAATCGATACCTATTTCATCATATGTTCATTTGTGGTTTAAACCAGACCGGGTGGGTCGTTTTGGGTTATTTGGGGGCATTTCTGTACTTTTTTGGGCTTGGGATTTTCTAAAAAGTGTCCTTATCACTTACTGGACATGTGGATACGACGTTGATGATTGTGACCGTCGAATCGATACCTATTTTGGCATATGTTCATTTTCGATTTAAACCAGACCAGGTTGGTCGTTTGGGGTTATTTGGGGCATTTCTGTATTTTTTTGGGTTTGAGATTCTCTAAAAAGTGTCCTTATCTCTTATTAGACGTGTGGATGCGATGTTGAGGGTCGTGACCTTCGAATCGATACCTATTTTGACATTTGTTCATTTTCCGTTTAAACTAGATTGGGTGGGTTTTTGGATTTGGTATTTTCTAAAAAGTGTCCTTATCTCATAATAGACATGTGGATGCGATGTTGAGTGTCGTAATCTTCGAATCGATATCTATTTTGACATATGTTCATTTTCTGTTTAAATCGGACCAAGTGGGTCGTTTGGGGTTATTTGGCGGCATTTCTGTACTTTTTTGGATTTGGTATTTTCTAAAAAGTGTCATTATCTCTTATTAGACGTGTGGATGCGATGTTGAGGATCGTGACCTTCGAATCGATACCTATTTTGGCATATATGTTCATTTTCGGTGTAAACCAGACCGGTGGGTCGTTTGGGGTTATTTCGGGGCATTTTTGTACTTTTTGGGTTTGAGATTCTCTAAAAAGTGTCCTTATCTTTTATTAGACGTGTGGATGCGATGTTGATGGTCGTGACCTTCCAATCGCTACGTATTTCAACATATGTTGATTTAGGGTCCGAACCCGAACGGGAGGATCTTTTGGAGTTGTTTGGGGGCATTTCTTTACTTTTTTGGGTTTGGGATTTTCTAAAAAGTATCCTTATCACTTATTCGACGTGTGGATGCTTTGTTGAGGGTTGTGACCTGCGAATCGATACCTATTTCGACATATGTTCATTTTCGGTTTAAACCAAACCTGGTGGGTCGTTTGGGGTTATTTGGGGGCATTTTTGTACATTTTTAGGTTTGCTATTTTCTAAAAAGTGTCCTTATCTATTATTAGACGTGTGGATACGATGTTGAGGGTCGTGACCTTCGAATCGATACCTATTTCGACATATGTTCATTTTTGGTTTTAACCTGACCGGGTGGGTCGTTTGGGGGCATTTCTGTACTTTTTTGGATTTGGTATTTTCTTAAAAGTATCCTTATCTCTTATTAAACGTGTGGATTCGACGTCGAGGGTCGTGACCTTCGAATCCATACCTATGTCGACATATGTTCATTTTCGATTTAAACCAGACCGGGGGAGTTGTTTGTGGTTATTTGGGGGCATTTTTGTGCTTTTTTGGGCATGGGATTTTCTAAAAGGTGTCCTTATCTCTTATCAGACGTGTGGATGCAATGTTTAGGGTCGTGACCTTCAAATCGATACCAATTTCAACATATGTTCATTTTCGGTTTAAACCAGACCGAGTGGGTCGTTTGGGGTTATTTTGGGGGCATTTCGGTACTTTTTTGGGTTTGGTATTTTCAAAAAAGTGTCCTTATCTCTTATTAGACGTGTGGATGCGATGTTGAGGGTCATGACCTTCGAATCGATATCTATTTCGGCATATGCTAATTTTCAGTTAAAACAAGATCGGGAGGGTCATTTTCGGATATTTTGCGGTATTTCTATACGTTTTTGGGCTTGGGATTTTCTAAAAAGTTTCCTTATCTCTTATTAGATGTGTGGATGCAATGTCGAGGGTCGTGACCTTCGAATTGATACCAATTTTGGCATATTTTCATTTTCGGTTCAAACCATGCCGGGTGGGTCATTTGGGGTTATTTGGGGGCATATCTGTACTTTTTTGGGTTTGGGATTCTCTAAAAAGTGTCCTTATCTCATATTAGACGTGTGGATGCGATGTTGAGTCTCATGACCTTCGAATCGATATCTATTTTGACATATGTTCATTTTCGTTTTAAACCAGACCGGGTGGGTTGTTCGGGCTTATTTGGGGGCATTTCTGTACTTTTTTGGGTTTGGTATTTTCAAAAAAGTGACCTTATCTCCTATTAGACGTGTGGAGGCGATGTTGAGAGTCGTGACCTTCGAATCGATACCTATTTTGGCATATTTTCATTTTCAGTTAAAATAAGACCGGGAGGGTCGTTTTTGGATATTTAGCGGCATTTCTGTACTTTTTTGGGCTTGAGATTTCCTAAAAAGTGTCCTTATCTCTTATTAGACGTGTGGATGCGATGTTGAGTCTCCTGACCTTCGAATCGATACCTATTTTGACATATGTTCATTTTCGTTTTAAACCAGACCAGGTGGGTTATTCGGGCTTATTTGGGGGCATTTCTGTACTTTTTTTAGTTTGGTATTTCAAAAAAGTGTCCTTATCTCCTATTAGACGTGTGGAGGCTATGTTGAGAGTCGTGACCTTCGAATCGATACCTATTTCATCATATGTTCATTTGTGGTTTAAACCAGACCGGGTGGGTCATTTTGGGTTATTTGGGGGAGTATCCATACTTTTTTGGGCTTGGGATTTTCTAAAAAGTGTCCTTATCACTTACTGGACATGTGGATACGACGTTGATGATTGTGACCGTCGAATCGATACCTATTTTGGCATATGTTCATTTTCGATTTAAACCAGACCAGGTTGGTCGTTTGGGGTTATTTGGGGCATTTCTGTATTTTTTTGGGTTTGAGATTCTCTAAAAAGTGTCCTTATCTCTTATTAGACGTGTGGATGCGATGTTGAGGGTCGTGACCTTCGAATCGATACCTATTTTGACATTTGTTCATTTTCCGTTTAAACTAGATCGGGTGGGTTTTTGGATTTGGTATTTTCTAAAAAGTGTCCTTATCTCATAATAGACATGTGGATGCGATGTTGAGTGTCGTAATCTTCGAATCGATATCTATTTTGACATATGTTCATTTTCTGTTTAAATCGGATCAAGTGGGTCGTTTGGGGTTATTTGGCGGCATTTCTGTAATTTTTTGGATTTGGTATTTTCTAAAAAGTGTCATTATCTCTTATTAGACGTGTGGATGCGATGTTGGGGATCGTGACCTTCGAATCGATACCTATTTTGGCATATGTTCATTTTTCGTGTAAACCAGACCGGGTGGGTCGTTTGGGGTTATTTCGGGGCATTTTTGTACTTTTTTGGGTTTGAGATTCTCTAAAAAGTGTCCTTATCTTTTATTAGACGTGTGGATGCGATGTTGATGGTCGTGACCTTCCAATCTCTACGTATTTCAACATATGTTGATTTAGGGTCCGAACCCGAACGGGAGGATCTTTTGGAGTTGTTTGGGGGCATTTCTTTACTTTTTTGGGTTTGGGATTTTCTAAAAAGTATCCTTATCACTTATTCGACGTGTGGATGCTTTGTTGAGGGTTGTGACCTGCGAATCGATACCTATTTCGACATATGTTCATTTTCGGTTTAAACCAAACCTGGTGGGTCGTTTGGGGTTATTTGGGGGCATTTCTGTACATTTTTAGGTTTGCTATTTTCTAAAAAGTGTCCTTATCTATTATTAGACGTGTGGATACGATGTTGAGGGTCGTGACCTTCGAATCGATACCTATTTCGACATATGTTCATTTTTGGTTTTAACCTGACCGGGTGGGTCGTTTGGGGGCATTTCTGTACTTTTTTGGATTTGGTATTTTCTTAAAAGTATCCTTATCTCTTATTAAACGTGTGGATTCGACGTCGAGGGTCGTGACCTTCGAATCCATACCTATGTCGACATATGTTCATTTTCGATTTAAACCAGACCGGGGGAGTTGTTTGTGGTTATTTGGGGGCATTTTTGTGCTTTTTTGGGCATGGGATTTTCTAAAAAGTGTCCTTATCTCTTATCAGACGTGTGGATGCGATGTTGAGGGTCGTGACCTTCAAATCGATACCAATTTCGACATATGTTCATTTTCGGTTTAAACCAGACCGAGTGGGTCGTTTGGGGTTATTTTGGGGGCATTTCGGTACTTTTTTGGGTTTGGTATTTTCAAAAAAGTGTCCTTATCTCTTATTAGACGTGTGGATGCGATGTTGAGGGTCGTGACCTTCGAATCGATACCTATTTCGGCATATGCTAATTTTCAGTTAAAACAAGACCGGGAGGGTCATTTTCGGATATTTTGCGGTATTTCTATACTTTTTTGGGCTTGGGATTTTCTAAAAAGTTTCCTTATCTCTTATTAGATGTGTGGATGCAATGTCGAGGGTCGTGACCTTCGAATCGATACCAATTTTGGCATATTTTCATTTTCGGTTCAAACCATACCGGGTGGGTCATTTTGGGTTATTTGGGGGCATATCTGTACTTTTTTGGGTATGGGATTCTCTAAAAAGTGTCCTTATCTCATATTAGACGTGTGGAAGCGATGTTGAGTCTCATGACCTTCGAATTGATATCTATGTTGACATATGTTCATTTTTCGTTTTAAACCAGCCCAGGTGGGTTGTTCGGGCTTATTTCGGGGCATTTCTGTACTTTTTTGGGTTTGGTATTTTCAAAAAAGTGACCTTATCTCCTATTAGACGTGTGGAGGCGATGTTGAGAGTCGTGACCTTCGAATCGATACCTATTTTGGCATATTTTCATTTTCAGTTAAAATAAGACCGGGAGGGTCGTTTTCGGATATTTGGCGGATTTCTGTACTTTTTTGGGCTTGAGATTTCCTAAAAAGTGTCCTTATCTCATATTAGACGTGTGGATGCGATGTTGAGTCTCCTGACCTTCGAATCGATACCTATTTTGACATATGTTCATTTTCGTTTTAAACCAGACCAGGTGGGTTATTCGGGCTTATTTGGGGGCATTTCTGTACTTTTTTTAGTTTGGTATTTCTAAAAAGTGTCCTTATCTCCTATTAGACGTGTGGAGGCGATGTTGAGAGTCGTGACCTTCGAATCGATACCTATTTCATCATATGTTCATTTGTGGTTTAAACCAGACCGGGTGGGTCGTTTTGGGTTATTTGGGGGAGTATCTGTACTTTTTTGGGCTTGGGATTTTCTAAAAAGTGTCCTTATCACTTACTGGACATGTGGATACGACGTTGATGATTGTGACCGTCGAATCGATACCTATTTTGGCATATGTTCATTTTCGATTTAAACCAGACCAGGTTGGTCGTTTGGGGTTATTTGGGGCATTTCTATATTTTTTTGGGTTTGAGATTCTCTAAAAAGTGTCCTTATCTCTTATTAGACGTGTGGATGCGATGTTGAGGGTCGTGACCTTCGAATCGATACCTATTTTGACATTTGTTCATTTTCCGTTTAAACTAGATCGGGTGGGTTTTTGGATTTGGTATTTTCTAAAAAGTGTCCTTATCTCATAATAGACATGTGGATGCGATGTTGAGTGTCGTAATCTTCGAATCGATATCTATTTTGACATATGTTCATTTTCTGTTTAAATCGGACCAAGTGGGTCGTTTGGGGTTATTTGGCGGCATTTCTGTACTTTTTTGGATTTGGTATTTTCTAAAAAGTGTCATTATCTCTTATTAGACGTGTGGATGCGATGTTGAGGATCGTGACCTTCGAATCGATACCTATTTTGGCATATGTTCATTTTCGCTGTAAACCAGACCGGGTGGGTCGTTTGGGGTTATTTCGGGGCATTTTTGTACTTTTTTGGGTTTGAGATTCTCTAAAAAGTGTCCTTATCTTTTATTAGACGTGTGGATGCGATGTTGATGGTCGTGACCTTCCAATCGCTACGTATTTCAACATATGTTCATTTAGGGTCCGAACCAGAACGAGAGGATCTTTTGGAGTTGTTTGGGGGCATTTCTTTACTTTTTTGGGTTTGGGATTTTCTAAAAAGTATCCTTATCACTTATTCGACGTGTGGATGCTTTGTTGAGGGTTGTGACCTGCGAATCGATACCTATTTCGACATATGTTCATTTTCGGTTTAAACCAAACCTGGTGGGTCGTTTGGGGTTATTTGGGGGCATTTTTGTACATTTTTAGGTTTGCTATTTTCTAAAAAGTGTCCTTATCTATTATTAGACGTGTGGATACGATGTTGAGGGTCGTGACCTTCGAATCGATACCTATTTCGACATATGTTCATTTTTGGTTTTAACCTGACTGGGTGGGTCGTTTGGGGGCATTTCTGTACTTTTTTGGATTTGGTATTTTCTTAAAAGTATCCTTATCTCTTATTAAACGTGTGGATTCGACGTCGAGGGTCATGACCTTCGAATCCATACCTATGTCGACATATGTTCATTTTCGATTTAAACCAGACCGGGGGAGTTGTTTGTGGTTATTTGGGGGCATTTTTGTGCTTTTTTGGGCATGAGATTTTCTAAAAGGTGTCCTTATCTCTTATCAGACGTGTGGATGCAATGTTTAGGGTCGTGACCTTCAAATCGATACCAATTTCAACATATGTTCATTTTCGGTTTAAACCAGACCGAGTGGGTCGTTTGGGGTTATTTTGGGGGCATTTCGGTACTTTTTTGGGTTTGGTATTTTCAAAAAAGTGTCCTTATCTCTTATTAGACGTGTGGATGCGATGTTGAGGGTCATGACCTTGAATCGATATCTATTTCGCATATGCTAATTTTCAGTTAAAACAAGATCGGAGGGTCATTTTCGGATATTTTGCGGTATTTCTATACGTTTTTAGGCTTGGGATTTTCTAAAAAGTTTCCTTATCTCTTATTAGATGTGTGGATGCAATGTCGAGGGTCGTGACCTTCGAATTGATACCAATTTTGGCATATTTTCATTTTCGGTTCAAACCATGCCGGGTGGGTCATTTGGGGTTATTTGGGGGCATATCTGTACTTTTTTGGGTTTGGGATTCTCTAAAAAGTGTCCTTATCTCATATTAGACGTGTGGATGCGATGTTGAGTCTCATGACCTTCGAATCGATATCTATTTTGACATATGTTCATTTTCGTTTTAAACCAGACCGGGTGGGTTGTTCGGGCTTATTTGGGGGCATTTCTGTACTTTTTTGGGTTTGGTATTTTCAAAAAAGTGACCTTATCTCCTATTAGACGTGTGGAGGCGATGTTGAGAGTCGTGACCTTCGAATCGATACCTATTTTGGCATATTTTCATTTTCAGTTAAAATAAGACCGGGAGGGTCGTTTTTGGATATTTGGCGGCATTTCTGTACTTTTTTGGGCTTGAGATTTCCTAAAAAGTGTCCTTATCTCATATTAGACGTGTGGATGCGATGTTGAGTCTCATGACCTTCGAATCGATACCTATTTTGACATATGTTCATTTTCGTTTTAAACCAGACCGGGTGGGTTATTCGGGCTTATTTGGGGGCATTTCTGTACTTTTTTTAGTTTGGTATTTCTAAAAAGTGTCCTTATCTCCTATTAGACGTGTGGAGGCGATGTTGAGAGTCGTGACCTTCGAATCGATACCTATTTCATCATATGTTCATTTGTGGTTTAAACCAGACCGGGTGGGTCATTTTGGGTTATTTGGGGGAGTATCTGTACTTTTTTGGGCTTGGGATTTTCTAAAAAGTGTCCTTATCACTTACTGGACGTGTGGATACGACGTTGATGATTGTGACCATCGAATCGATACCTATTTTGGCATATGTTCATTTTCGATTTAAACCAGACCAGGTTGGTCGTTTGGGGTTATTTGGGGCATTTCTGTATTTTTTTGGGTTTGAGATTCTCTAAAAAGTGTCCTTATCTCTTATTAGACGTGTGGATGCGATGTTGAGGGTCGTGACCTTCGAATCGATACCTATTTTGACATTTGTTCATTTTCCGTTTAAACTAGATCGGGTGGGTTTTTGGATTTGGTATTTTCTAAAAAGTGTCCTTATCTCATAATAGACATGTGGATGCGATGCTGAGTGTCGTAATCTTCGAATCGATATCTATTTTGACATATGTTCATTTTCTGTTTAAATCGGATCAAGTGGGTCGTTTGGGGTTATTTGGCGGCATTTCTGTAATTTTTTGGATTTGGTATTTTCTAAAAAGTGTCATTATCTCTTATTAGACGTGTGGATGCGATGTTGGGGATCGTGACCTTCGAATCGATACCTATTTTGGCATATGTTCATTTTCGGTGTAAACCAGACCGGGTGGGTCGTTTGGGGTTATTTCGGGGCATTTTTGTACTTTTTTGGGTTTGAGATTCTCTAAAAAGTGTCCTTATCTTTTATTAGACGTGTGGATGCGATGTTGATGGTCGTGACCTTCCAATCGCTACGTATTTCAACATATGTTCATTTAGGGTCCGTACCAGACCGGGAGGATCTTTTGGAGTTGTTTGGGGGCATTTCTTTACTTTTTTGGGTTTGGGATTTTCTAAAAAGTATCCTTATCACTTATTCGACGTGTGGATGCTTTGTTGAGGGTTGTGACCTGCGAATCGATACCTATTTCGACATATGTTCATTTTCGGTTTAAACCAAACCTGGTGGGTCGTTTGGGGTTATTTGGGGGCATTTCTGTACATTTTTAGGTTTGCTATTTTCTAAAAAGTGTCCTTATCTATTATTAGACGTGTGGATACGATGTTGAGGGTCGTGACCTTCGAATCGATACCTATTTCGACATATGTTCATTTTTGGTTTAAACCAGACAGGGTGGGTCGTTTGGGGGCATTTCTGTACTATTTTGGATTTGGTATTTTCTTAAAAGTATCCTTGTCTCTTATTAGACGTGTGGATTCGATGTTGAGGGTCGTGACCTTCGAATCAATACCTATGTTGACATATGTTCATTTTCGGTTTAAACCAGACCGGGGGAGTTGTTTGTGGTTATTTGGGGGCATTTTTGTGCTTTTTTGGGCATGGGATTTTCTAAAAAGTGTCCTTATCTCTTATTAGACGTGTGGATGCGATGTTGAGGGTCGTGACCTTCAAATCGATACCTATTTCAACATATGTTCATTTTTGGTTTAAACCAGACCAGGTGGGTCGTTTGGGGTTATTTGGGGGCATTTCTGTATTTTTTTGGGTTTGGGATTTTCTAAAAAGTGTCCTTATCTCTTATTAGACGTGTGGATGCGATGTTGAGGGTCGTGACCTTCGAATCGATACCTATTTCGACATATGTTCATTTTCGATTTAAACCAGACCAGGTGGGTCGTTTGGGTTATTTGGGTGCATTTTGATACTTTTTTGGGTTTGGTATTTTCTATAAAGTGTCCTTATCTCTTATTAGACGTGTGGATGCAATGTTGAGGGTCGTGACCTTCGAATCGATACCTATTTTGGCATATGTTCATTTGTCGGTTTAAACCAGACCGGTGGGTCATTTGGGGTTATTTGGGGGCATTTCTGTACTTTTTTGGGTTTGGGATTTTCTAAAAAGTGTCCTTATCTCTTATTAGACGTGTGGATGCGATGTTGAGTTGACCTTAATCGATATCTATTTTGACATATGTTCATTTTCGGTTTAAACCAAACCAGGTGGGTCGTTTGGGGTTATTTGGGGGCATTTCTATACTTTTTTGGGTTTTGGATTTTCTAAAAAGTGTCCTTATCTCTTATTAGACGTGTGGATGCGATGTTGAGGGTCGTGACCTTCGAATCGATACCTATTTTGACATATGTTCATTTTCGTTAAAACCAGACCGGGTGGGTCGTTTGGGGTTATTTGGGGGCATTTCTGTACTTTTTTGGGCTTGGGATTTTCTAAAAAGTGTCCTTATCTCTTATTAGACGTGTGGATGCGATGTTGAGGGTCATGACCTTCGAATCGATACCTATTTTGACATATGTTCATTTTTGGTTTAAATCGGACCGGGTGGGTCGTTTGGGGTTATTTGGGGGCATTTCTGTACTTTTTTTGGGTTTGGTATTTTCTAAAAAGTGTCCTTATCTCTTATTAGACGTGTGGATGCGATGTTGAGGGTCGTGACCTTCGAATCGATACCTATTTCGACATATGTTCATTTTTGGTTTAAACCAGACTGGGTGGGTCGTTTGGGGTTATTTGGGGGGCATTTCTATACTTTTTTGGGTTTGGGATTTTCTAAAAAGTGTCCTTATCTCTTATTAGACATGTGGATGCGATGTTGAGGGTCGTGACCTTCGAATCGATACCTATTTTGGCATATGTTCATTTTCGGTTTAAACCAGACCGGGTGGGTCGTTTGGGGTTATTTGGGGGCATTTCTATACTTTTTTGGGTTTGGGATTTTCAAAAAGTGTCCTTATCTCTTATTAGACGTGTGGATGCGATGTTGAGGGTCATGACCTTCGAATCGATACCTATTTTGACATATGTTCATTTTTGGTTTAAACCAGATCAGTGGGTCGTTTGGGTTATTTGGGGCATTTCGTACTTTTTGGGTTTGGTATTTTCTAAAAGTATCCTTATCTCTTATTAGACGTGTGGATGCGATGTTGAGGGTCGTATCTTCGAATCGATACCTATTTTGACATATGTTCATTTTTGGTTAAATCGATCAAGTGGGTCGTTTGGGGGCATTTTTGTACTTTTTGGATTTGGTATTTTCTAAAAGTGTCATTATCTCTTATTAGACGTGTGGATGCGATGTTGAGGGTCGTGACCTTCGAATCGATACCTATTTTGGCATATGTTCATTTTCGATTTAAACCAGACCAGGTGGGTCGTTTGGGGTTATTTGGGGCATTTTTGTACTTTTTTGGGTTTGGTATTTTCTAAAAAGTGTCCTTATCTCTTATTAGACGTGTGGATGTGATGTTGAGGGTCGTGACCTTCGAATCGATACCTATTTCGGCATATGTTCATTTTTGTTTAAACCAGACCAGGTGGGTCATTTGGGGTTATTTGGGGGTATTTCTATACTTTTTTTAGTTTAGGATTTTCTAAAAAGTGTCCTTATCTCTTATTAGACGTGTGGATGCGATGTTGAGGGTCGTGACCCTTGAATCGATACCTATTTCGACATATGTTCATTTTCGGTTTAAACCAGACCTGGTGGGTCGTTTGGGGTTATTTGGGGGCATTTCTGTACTTTTTTGGGTTTGGGATTTTCTAAAAAGTGTCCTTATCTCTTATTAGACGTGTGGATGCGATGTTGAGGGTCGTGACCTTCGAATCGATACCTATTTTGACATATGTTCATTTTTGGTTTAAACCTGACCAGGTGGGTCATTTGGGGTTATTTGGGGGCATTTCTGTACTTTTTTGGGTTTGGGATTTTCTAAAAAGTGTCCTTATCTCTTATTAGACGTGTGGATGCGATGTTGAGGGACTGGTTCATTTTTATACGAACCAAACCAGTTGGGTCGTTTGGGGTTATTTTGGGGCATTTCTATGCTTTTTTGGGTTTCGTAGTTTCTAAAAAGTGTCCTTATCTCTTATTAGATGTGTGGATGCGAGGTTGAGGGTCGTGACCTTCGAATCGATACCTATTTTGACATATGTTCATTTTCGGTTTAAACCGGACCGGGTGGGTCGTTTGGGGTTATTTGGGGCATTTATGTACTTTTTTGGGTTTGGGATTCTCTAAAAAGTGTCCTTATCTCTTATTAGAGTGTGGATGCGATGTTGAGGGTCGTGACCTTCGAATCGATATCTATTTTGACATATGTTCATTTTTTGTTTAAATCAAATCAGGTGGGTCGTTTGGGGTTATTTTGGGGCATTTCCGTACTTTTTTGGGTTTGGGATTTTCTAAAAAGTGTCCTTATCTCTTATTAGACGTGTGGATGCGATGTTGAGGGTCGTGACCTTCGAATCGATACCTATTTCGGCATATGTTCATTTTCGGTTTAAACCAGACCGGGTGGGTCGTTTGGGGTTATTTGGGGGCATTTCTATACTTTTTTGGGTTTGGGATTTTCTAAAAAGTGTCCTTATCTCTTATTAGACATGTGGATGCGATGTTGAGGGTTGTGACCTTCAAATCGATACCTATTTTGGCATATGTTCATTTTCGGTTTAAACCAAGACCGGGTGGATCGTTTGGGGTTATTTGGGGGCATTTCTATATTTTTTGGGTTTGGGATTTTCCAAAAAGTATCCTTATCTCTTATTAGACGTGTGGATGCGATGTTGAGGGTCGTGACCTTCGAATCGATACCTATTTCGACATATGTTCATTTTTGTCCAAACAAACCGGTGGGTCGTTTGGGCTTATTTAGGGACATTTCGTACTATTTTGGGTTTGGGATTTCCTAAAAAGTATCCTTATCTCTTATTAGACGTGTGGATGTGATGTTGAGTCGTGACCTTGGTTCATATGTTCATTTTTTTAAACCAGACCAGGTGGGTCATTTGGGGTTATTTTGGGGCATTTCTGTACTTTTTTGGGTTTGGTATTTTCTAAAAAGTGTCATTGTCTCTTATTAGACGTGTGGATGCGATGTTGAGGGTCGTGACCTTCGAATCGATACCGTATGTGACATATGTTCATTTTCGTTTCCAAACTTGATTGGTGGGTTGTTTGGGGTTATTTGGTGCATTTTGTATTTTTTGGGTTTGGGGTTTTCAAAAAAGTATCCTTATCTCTTATTAGACGTGTGGATGCGATGTTGAGGGTCATGACCTTCGAAACGATACCTATTTCGGCATATGTTCATTTTTTGTTTAAACCAAACTGGGTGGGTTGTTTTGGGTTATTTGGGGGCATTTTCGTACTTTTTTGGGCTTTGGATTTTCTAAAAAGTGTCCTTATCTCTTATTAGACGTGTGGATGAGATGTTGAGGGTTGCGACCTTCGAATCGATACCTATTTCGACATATGTTAATTTTTGGTTTAAACCAGACCGGGTGGGTTGTTTGGGGTTATTTGGGGGCATTTCTAAACTTTTTTGGGTTTGGAATTTTCTAAAAAGTGTCCTTATCTCTTATTAGACGTGTGGATGCGATGTTGAGGGTCGTGACCTTCGAATCGATACCTATTTTGACATATGTTCATTTTCGGTTTAAACCTGACCGGGTGGGTCGTTTGGGGTTATTTGGGGGCATTTCTATACTTTTTTGGGTTTGGGATTTTCTAAAAAGTATCCTTATCTCTTATTAGACGTGTGGATGCAATGTTGGGATCGTGACCTTAATGGTATTCATATTTCATTTCCGAACCGGACAAGTTAGGTCGTTTGGGGTTATTTTGGGGCATTTTTGTACTTTTTTGGGTTTGGGATTTTCTAAAAGTGTCATTATCTCTTATTAGACGTGTGGATGCGATGTTGTGGGTCGTGACCTTCGAATCGATACGTATTTTGACATATGTTCATTTTCGTTTCAAACGATCGGTGGGTTGTTTGGGGTTATTTGGGGCATTTCTATACTTTTTTGGGTTTGGGGTTTTCAAAAAGTGTCCTTATCTCTTATTAGACGTGTGGATGCGATGTTGAGGGTCGTGACCTTTGAATCGATACCTATTTCGACATATGTTCATTTTTGTTTAAATCAAACCGGGTGGGTCATTTGGAGTTATTTGGCGGCATTTCCGTATTTTTTGGGTTTGGGATTTTCTAAAAAGTGTCCTTATCTCTTATTAGACGTGTGGATGCGATGTTGAGGGTCGTGACCCTTGAATCGATACCTATTTCGACATATGTTCATTTTCAGTTTAAACCAGACCAAGTGGGTCATATCGTGTTATTTGGGGGTATTTTTGTACTTTTTTGGGTTTGGGATTTTCTAAAAGTGTCCTTATCACTTATTAGACGCGTGGATGCGATGTTGAGGTTGTGACCTTGAATCAATACCTATTTTGACATAGGTTCATTGTCGGTTTAAACCTGACCTGGTGGGTCATTTGGGGTTATTTGGGGGCATTTTGTACTTTTTTGGGTTTGGGATTTCATAAAAAGTATCCGATCTCTTATTAGACGTGTGGATGCGATGTTGAGGGACTGGTTCATTTTTATATCGAACCAAACCAGTTGGGTCGTTTGGGGTTATTTTTGGGGCATTTCTATACTTTTTTGGGTTTTGGATTTTCTAAAAAGTGTCATTATCTCTTATTAGACGTGTGGATGCGATGTTGAGGGTCGTGACCTTCGAATCGATACGTATTTGACATATGTTCATTTCCGTTCCGAACCAGACCAGGTGGGTTGTTTGGGGTTATTTGGCTGCATTTCGGTACTTTTTTGGGTTTGGGGTTTTCAAAAAAGTGTCATTATCTCTTATTAGATGTGTGGATGTGATGTTGAGGGTCGTGACCTTCGAATCGTTTCCTATTCCTGCATATGTTCATTTTTTGTTTAAATCAAATCGGGTTGGTCGTTTGGGGTTATTTGGCGGCATTTCCGTACTTTTTTTGGGTTTGGGATTTTTTAAAAAGTGTCCTTATCTCTTATTATACGTGTGGATGCGATGTTGAGGGTTGTGACCCTTCGAATCGATACCTACTTCGTCATATGTTAATTTTCGGTTTAAACCAGATTGGGTGGATCGTTTGGGGTTATTTGGGGGCATTTCTAAACTTTTTTGGGTTTGGGATTTTCTAAAAAATGTCCTTATCTCATATTAAACATGTGGATGCGATGTTGAGGATTGTGACCTTCAAAACGTTACCTATTTTGGCATATGTACATTTTCGGTTTAAACCAGACTGGGTTGATCGTTTAGGGTTATTTGGGGGCATTTCTATAATTTTTTGGGTTTGGGAATTTCCAAAAAATATCCTTATCTCTTATTAGACGTGTGGTTGTGATGTTAAGGGTCATGATAATCAATACCTATTTCGACCTATGTTCATTTTTTGTCCAAACCAGAGCGAGTGGGTCGTTTGGGCTTATTTAGGGACATTTCTGTACTATTTTGGGTTTGGGATTTCCTAAAAAGTATCCTGATCTCTTATTAGACGTGTGGATGCAATGTTGAGGGACTGGTTCATTTTCGATCTGAACCAGACAAGTTAGGTCGTTTGGGGTTATTTTGGGGCATTTTTGTACTTTTTTGGGTTTGGGATTTTCTAAAGAGTGTCATTATCTCTTATTAGACGTGTGGATGCGATGTTGTGGGTCGTGACCTTCGAATCGGTACGTATTTGACATATGTTCATTTTCGTTTCAAACCTGATCGGGTGGGTTGTTTGGGGTTATTTGGCTGCATTTCTATACTTTTTTGGGTTTGGGGTTTTCAAAAAAGTGTCCTTACCTCTTATTAGACGTGTGGATGTGATGTTTAGGGTCGTGACCTTCGAATCGGTACCTATTTCGGCATATGTTCATTTTTTGTTTAAATCAAACCGGGTGGGTCATTTGGAGTTATTTGGCGGCATTTCCGTATTTTTTTGGGTTTGGGATTTTCTAAAAAGTGTCCTTATCTCTTATTATACGTGTGGATGTGATGTTGAGGGTCGTGACCCTTCGAATCGATACCTATTTCGTCATATGTTAATTTTCGATTTAAACCAGACCGGGTGGGTCGTTTGGGGTTATTTGGGGGCATTTCTAAACTTTTTTAGGTTTGGGATTTTCTAAAAAGTGTCCTTATCACTTATTAGACGCGTGGATGCGATGTTGAGGGTTGTGACCTTCGAATCAATACCTATTTTGACATAGGTTCATTGTCGGTTTAAACCTGACCTGGTGGGTCATTTGGGGTTATTTGGGGGCATTTCTGTACTTTTTTGGGTTTGGGATTTTATAAAAAGTATCCTGATCTCTTATTAGACGTGTGGATGCGATGTTGAGGGACTGGTTCATTTTTTATCTGAACCAAACCAGTTGGGTCGTTTGGGGTTATTTTGGGGCATTTCTATACTTTTTTGGGTTTTGGATTTTCTAAAAAGTGTCATTATCTCTTATTAGACGTGTGGATGCGATGTTGAGGGTCGTGACCTTCGAATCGATACGTATTTCACATATGTTCATTTCCGTTCCGAACCAGACCAGGTGGGTTGTTTGGGGTTATTTGGCTGCATTTCTGTACTTTTTTGGGTTTGGGGTTTTCAAAAAGTGTCATTATCTCTTATTAGATGTGTGGATGTGATGTTGAGGGTCGTGCCCTTCGAATCGGTACCTATTCCTGCATATGTTCATTTTTTGTTTAAATCAAATCGGGTTGGTCGTTTGGGGTTATTTGGCGGCATTTCCGTACTTTTTTGGGTTTGGGATTTTTTAAAAAGTGTCCTTATCTCTTATTATACGTGTGGATGCGATGTTGAGGGTTGTGACCCTTCGAATCGATACCTATTTCGTCATATGTTAATTTTCGGTTTAAACCAGATTGGGTGGGTCGTTTGGGGTTATTTGGGGGCATTTCTAAACTTTTTTGGGTTTGGGATTTTCTAAAAAGTGTCCTTATCTCATATTAAACATGTGGATGCGATGTTGAGGATTGTGACCTTCAAAACGTTACCTATTTTGGCATATGTACATTTTCGGTTTAAACCAGGCTGGGTTGATCGTTTAGGGTTATTTGGGGGCATTTCTATAATTTTTTGGGTTTGGGAATTTCCAAAAATATCCTTATCTCTTATTAGACGTGTGGATGTGATGTTAAGGGTCGTGATAATCAATACCTATTTCGACCTATGTTCATTTTTGTCCAAACCAGAGCGAGTGGGTCGTTTGGGCTTATTTAGGGACATTTCTGTACTATTTTGGGTTTGGGATTTCCTAAAAAGTATCCTGATCTCTTATTAGACGTGTGGATGTGATGTTGAGGGACTGGTTCATTTTCGATCTGAACCAGATCAGTTGGGTCATTTGGGGTTATTTTGGGGCATTTCTGTACTTTTTTGGGTTTGGGATTTTCTAAAAAGTGTCATTGTCTCTTATTAGACGTGTGGATGCGATGTTGAGGGTCGTGACCTTCGAATTGATACGTATGTGACATATGTTCATTTTCGTTCCAAACTTGACTGGGTGGGTTGTTTGGGGTTATTTGGCTGCATTTCTGTATTTTTTTGGGTTTGGGGTTTTCAAAAAAGTATCCTTATCTCTTATTAGACGTGTGGATGTGATGTTGAGGGTCGTGACATTCGAACCGGTACCTATTTCGGCATATGTTCATTTTTTGTTTAAATCAAATCGGGTGGGTCGTTTTGGGTTATTTGGCGGCATTTTCGTACTTTTTTGGGTTTGAGATTTTCTAAAAAGTGTCTTTATCTCTTATTATACGTGTGGATGCGATGTTGAGGGTTGTGGCCCTTCGAATCGATACCTATTTCGTCATATGTTAATTTTTGATTTAAACCAGACCGAGTGGGTCGTTTGGTTTTATTTGGGGGCATTTTTAAACTTTTTTAGGTCTGGAATTTTCTAAAAAGTGTTCTTATCACTTATTATACGCGTGGATGTGATGTTGAGGGTTGTTACCTTCGAATCAATACCTATTTTGACATAGGTTCATTTTCGGTTTAAACCTGACGTGGTGGGTCGTTTGGGATTATTTGGGGGCATTTCTATACTTTTTTGGATTTGGGATTTCCTAAAAAGTATCCTGATCTCTTATTAGACGTGTGGATGCAATGTTGAGGGACTGGTTCATTTTCGATCTGAACCAGACAAGTTAGGTCGTTTGGGGTTATTTTGGGGCATTTTTGTACTTTTTTGGGTTTGGGATTTTCTAAAAAGTGTCATTATCTCTTATTAGACGTGTGGATGCGATGTTGTGGGTCGTGACCTTCGAATCGGTACGTATTTGACATATGTTCATTTTAGTTTCAAACCTGATCGGGTGGGTTGTTTGGGGTTATTTGGCTGGATTTCTATACTTTTTTGGGTTTGGGGTTTTCAAAAAAGTGTCCTTACCTCTTATTAGACGTGTGGATGTGATGTTTAGGGTCGTGACCTTCGAATCGGTACCTATTTCGGCATATGTTCATTTTTTGTTTAAATCAAACCGGGTGGGTCATTTGGAGTTATTTGGCGGCATTTCCGTATTTTTTTGGGTTTGGGATTTTCTAAAAAGTGTCCTTATCTCTTATTATACGTGTGGATGTGATGTTGAGGGTCGTGACCCTTCGAATCGATACCTATTTCATCATATGTTAATTTTCGATTTAAACCAGACCGGGTGGGTCGTTTGGGGTTATTTGGGGGCATTTCTAAACTTTTTTGGGTTTGGGATTTTCTAAAAAGTGTCCTTATCACTTATTAGACGCGTGGATACGATGTTGAGGGTTGTGACCTTCGAATCAATACCTATTTTGACATAGGTTCATTGTCGGTTTAAACCTGACCTGGTGGGTCATTTGGGGTTATTTGGGGGCATTTCTGTACTTTTTTGGATTTGGGATTTCATAAAAAGTATCCTGATCTCTTATTAGACGTGTGGATGCGATGTTGAGGGACTGGTTCATTTTTTATCTGAACCAAACCAGTTGGGTCGTTTGGGGTTATTTTGGGGCATTTCTATACTTTTTTGGGTTTTGGATTTTCTAAAAAGTGTCATTATCTCTTATTAGACGTGTGGATGCGATGTTGAGGGTCGTGACCTTCGAATCGATACGTATTTGACATATGTTCATTTTCGTTCTGAACCAGAGCAGGTGGGTTGTTTGGGGTTATTTGGCTGCATTTCTGTACTTTTTTGGGTTTGGGGTTTTCAAAAAAGTGTCATTATCTCTTATTAGATGTGTGGATGTGATGTTGAGGGTCGTGACCTTCGAATCGTTTCCTATTCCTGCATATGTTCATTTTTTGTTTAAATCAAATCGGGTTGGTCGTTTGGGGTTATTTGGCGGCATTTCCGTACTTTTTTGGGTTTGGGATTTTCTAAAAAGTGTCCTTATCTCTTATTATACGTGTGGATGCGATGTTGAGGGTCGTGACCCTTCGAATCGATACCTATTTCGTCATATGTTAATTTTTGGTTTAAACCAGATCGGGTGGGTCGTTTGGGGTTATTTGGGGGCATTTCTAAACTTTTTTGGGTTTGGGATTTTCTAAAAAGTGTCATTATCTCATATTAAACATGTGGATGCGATGTTGAGGATCGTGACCTTCAAAACGTTACCTATTTTGGCATATGTACATTTTCGGTTTAAACCAGACTGGGTTGATCGTTTAGGGTTATTTGGGGGCATTTCTATACTTGTTTTTGGTTTGGGATTTTCCAAAAAGTATCCTTATCTCTTATTAGACGTGTGGTTGTGATGTTAAGGGTCATGATAATCAATACCTATTTCGACATATGTTCATTTTTTGTCCAAACCAGAGCGAGTGGGTCGTTTGGGCTTATTTAGGGGCATTTCTGTACTATTTTGGGTTTTGGATTTTCTAAAAAGTGTCTTTATCTCTTATTAGACGTGTTGATGCGATGTTGAGGGCCCTGGCCTTCGAATCGATAGCTATTTTGGCATATGTTCACTTTCGGTTTAAACCAGACTGGGCGGATCGTTTGGGATTATTTTGGGGCATTTTTGTACTTTTTTAGGTTTGGGATTTTCTAAAAAGTATCCCTATCACTTATTAGACGTGTGGATGCGATGTTGAGGGTCATGATCTTCGAATCAATACCTATTTCGACATATGTTCATTTTTTGTTTAAACCAAGCCGGGTGGGTCGTTTGGGGGTTATTTGGGGGCATTTATGTACTTTTTTGGGTTTGGGTTTTTCTAAAAAGTGTTGTTATCTCTTATTAGACATGTGGATGCAATGTTGAGGGTCGTGACGTTTGAATCGATACCAATTTTGACATATGTTCTTTTTTGGTTTAAACCAAATCGGGTGGGTTGTTTGGGGTTATTTGGGGGCATTTTTGTACTTTTTGGGTTTGGAATTCTCTAAAAAATGTCCTTAGCTCTTCTTACATGTGTGGATGCGATGTTGAGGGTCGGGACCTTCGAATCGATACATATTTCGACATATGTTCATTTTCGGTCTGAACCATAGCGAGTATGTCGTTTGGAGTTATTTTGGGGCATTTCGTACTTTTTTTGTAGGATTTTCTAAAAGTGTCCTTATCACTTATTAGACGTGTGGATGCGATGTTGAGGGTCGTGAATTAGGAATCGATACGTATTACGACATATGTTCATTTGCGTTCGAACCAGTCCGGGTGGGTCGTTTGGGGTTATTTGGGGCCATTTCTGTACTTTTTTGGGTTTGGGAATTTCTAAAAAGTGTCCTTATCTCTTATTCGACATGTGGATGTGATGTTGAGGGTCGTGACCTTTGAATAGATACCTATTTCGGTATATGTTCATTTTTGGTTTAAACCTGGACTGGTGGGTCGTTTGGGGTTATTTGGGGGCATTTCTATACTTTTTCGGATTTGGGATTTCCTAAAAAGTATCCTTATCTCTTATTAGACGTGTGGATGTGATGTTAAGGGTCGTGACCTTCGAATCAATACCTATTTCGACATATGTTCATTTTTTGTCCAAACCAGACCGAGTGGGTCGTTTGGGCTTATTTAGGGGCATTTCTGTACTATTTTGGGTTTTGGATTTTCTAAAAAGTATCTTTATCTCTTATTAGATGTGTTGATGCAATGTTGAGGGTCCTGGCCTTCGAATCGATAGCTATTTCGGCATATGTTCACTTTCGATTTAAACCAGACTAGGTGGGTCGTTTAGGATTATTTTAGGGCATTTTTGTACTTTTTTAGGTTTGGGATTTTCTAAAAAGTATCCTTATCACTTATTAGACGTGTGGATGCGATGTTGTGGATCGTGACCTTCGAATCAATACCTATTTTGACATATGTTCATTTTCGATTTAAACCAAGCCGGGTGGGTCGTTTGGGGTTATTTGGGGGCATTTTTGTATTTTTTTGGGTTTGGGTTTTTCTAAAAAGTGTCGTTATCTCTTATTAGACATGTGGATGCGATGTTGTGGGTCTTAACGTTTGAATCAATACCTATTTTGGCATATGTTCTTTTTTGGTTTAAACCAAACCGGGTGGGTCGTTTGGGGTTATTTGGGGGCATTTCTGTACTTTTTTAGGTTTGGGATTCTCTAAAAAGTGTCCTTGGCTCTTCTTACCCGTGTGGATGCGATGTTGAGCATCGGGACCTTCGAATTGATATGTATTTTGACATATGTTCATTTTCGGTCTGAACCATACCGGGTGTGTCGTTTGTGGTTATTTTGGGGAATTTCTGTACTTTTTTGCTTGTAGGATTTTCTAAAAAATGTCCTTATCACTTACTAGACGTGTGGATGCCACGTTGAGGGTCGTGAATTTCGAATCGATACGTATTACGACATATGTTCATTTGCGTTCCGAACCAGTCCGGGTGGGTCATTTCAGGTTATTTGGGGGCATTTCTGTACTTTTTTGGGTTTGGGATTTTCTAAAAAGTGTCCTTATCTCTTATTAGACATGTGGACGTGATGTTGAGGGTCGTGACCTTTTAATCGATACCTATTTCGGCATAAGTTCATTTTCGGTTTAAACCAGACCTGGTGGGTCGTTTGGGGTTATTTGGGGGCATTTTTGTACTTTTTTGGATTTGGGATTTCCTAAAAATTATCCTTATCTCTTATTAGACGTGTGGTTGTAATGTTAAGGGTCGTGTCCTTCGAATCAATACCTATTTCGACATATGTTCATTTTTTGTCCAAACTAGACCGAGTGGGTAGTTTGGGCTTATTTAGGGGCATTTCTGTACTATTTTGGGTTTTGGATTTTCTAAAAAGTATCTTTATCTCTTATTAGATGTGTTGATGCGATGTTGAGGGTCCTGGCCTTCGAATCGATAGCTATTTCGGCATATGTTCACTTTCGATTTAAACTAGACTAGGTGGGTCGTTTGGGGTTATTTTGGGGCATTTCTGTACTTTTTTAGGTTTGGGATTTTCTAAAAAGTATCCTTATCACTTATTAGACGTGTGGATACGATGTTGAGGGTCGTGGCCTTCGAATCAATACCTATTTCGACAGATGTTCATTTTCGGTTTAAACCAAGCCGGGTGGGTCATTTGGGATTATTTGGGGGCATTTTTATATTTTTTTGGGTTTGGGTGTTTCTAAAAAGTGTCGTTATCTCTTGTTAGACATGTGGATGCAATGTTGAGGGTCATGACGACTGAATCGATACCTATTTCGACATATGTTCTTTTTCGGTTTAAACCGAACTGAGTGGGTCATTTGGGGTTATTTGGGGGCATTTCTGTACTTTTTTGGGTTTGGGATTTTCTAAAAAGTGTCCTTATCTTTTATTAGACATGTGGATGTGATGTTGAGGGTTGTGACCTTCGAATCGATACCTATTTCGGCATATGTTCATTTTTTGTTTAAACCAGACCTGGTGGGTCGTTTGGGGTTATTTGGGGGCATTTTTGTACTTTTTTGGATTTGGGATTTCCTAAAAAGTATCCTTATTTCTTATTGGACGTGTGGATGTGATGTTGAGGGTCGTGACCTTCGAATTGATACCTATTTTGACATATGTTTATTTTCGGTCTGAACTAGACCAGGTGGGTCTTTTGGGGTTATTTGGGGGCATTTTTGTACTTTTTTGGGTTTGGGATTTTCTAAAAAGTGTCCTTATCTCTTATTAGACGTGTGGATGTGATGTTGAGGCTCATGACCTTCGAATCGGTACCTATTTCGGCATATGTTGTTTTTCTGTTTCAATCAAATCAGGTGGGACGTTTGGGGTTATTTGGAGGCATTTCTATACTTTTTTGGGTTTGGGAATTTCTAAAAAGTGTCCTTATCTCTTATTAAACGTGTGGATGTGATCATGAGGGTCGTGACGTTTGGATCGATACCTATTTTGACATATCTTCATTTTCGATTTAAACCAGGCCGGGTGGGTCGTTTGGGGTTATTTAGGGGCATTTCTGTACTTTTTTGGGTTTGGGATTTTCTAAAAAGTGTCCTTATCTCTTATTAGACATGTGGATACGATGTTGAGGGTCGTGACTATCGGATCGATACCTATTTTGGCATATGTACATTTTTGGTCTAAACCAGACTGGGTTGGTCGTTTGGGGTTATTTGGGGGCATTTCTATAATTTTTTGGGTTTGGGATTTCCAAAAAGTATCCTTATCTCTTATTAGACATGTGGATGCGATGTTAAGGATCGTGACCTTCGTATCAATAACTATTTCGATATATGTTCATTTTCGATTTAAACCAAACCGGGTGGGTCGTTTTGGGTTATTTGGGGGCATTTATGTACTTTTTTGGATTTAAGATTTTCTAAAAAGTGTCCTTATCTGTTATGAGACATGTGGATGCGATGTTAGGGGTCGTGACCTTCGAATCGATACGTATTTCAACATATGTTCATTTTTGGTTCGAACCAGACCGATTGGGTCGTTTGGGCTTATTTGGGGGCATTTCTATTCTATTTTGGGTTTGGGATTTTCTAAAATGTGTCTTTATCTCTTATTAGATGTGTGGATGCGATGTTGAGGGTCTTGACCTTCGAATCGATAGCTATTTTGGCATATGTTCATTTTCGATCTGAATAAGACCAGGTGGGTCATTTGGGGTTATTTTGGGGCATTTCTGTACTTTTTTGGGTTTGGGATTTTCTAAAAAGTGTCCTTAACTATTATTAGACGTGTGGATGCAATGTTGAGGGTCGTGACCTTTGAATCGATACTTATTTCGACATATGTTTAATTTCGTTCTGAACCTGACTGGGTGGGTTGTTTGGGGTTATTTGGCGGCATTTCTGTACTTTTTTGGGTTTGGGATTTTCTAAAAAGTGTGCATTTCTCTTATTAGACGTGTGGATGTGATGTTGAGGGTCGTTAGCTTCGAATCGGTACCTATTTTGGCATATGTTCATTTTTTGTTTAAATCAAACCGGGTGGGTTGTTTGGGGTTATTTGGGGGCATTTCCGTACTTTTTTGGTTTGGGATTTTCTAAAAAGTGTCCTTATCTCTTATTATACGTGTGGATGCGATGTTGAGGGTTGTGATTTTTGAATCGATACCTATTTCGTCATATGTTAATTTTTGGTTTAAACCAGACCGGGTGGGTCGTTAGGGGTTATTTGGGGGCATTTCTATACTTTTTTGGGTTTGGGATTTTCTAAAAAGTGTCCTTATCTCTTTTTAAACATGTGGATCCGATTTTGAGGGTCGTGACGTTTGGATCAATACCTATTTCAACATATCTTCATATTCGGTTTAAACCAGGCCGAGTGGGTCATTTGGGATAGGGGCATTTCTGTACTTTTTTGGGTTTGGGATTTTCTAAAAAGTGTTCTTATCTCTTATTAGACGTGTGGATGTGATGTTGAGGGTCGTGACCTTCGAATCGACACCTATTTTTGCATATGTACATTTTCGGTTTAAAACCAGACTGGGTTTGTCGTTTGGGGTTATTTGGGGGCATTTATGTAATTTTATGGGTTTGGGATTTCCCAAAAAGTATCCTTGTCTCTTATTAGACGTGTGGATGCGATGTTAAGGGTCGTGACCTTTGAATCAATACCTATTTCGACATATGTTCATTTTCGGTTTAAACCAGACCGGGTGGGTCGTTTGGGGTTATTTGGGGGCAATTCTGTACATTTTTGGGTTTGAGATTTTTTAAAAAGTGTCCTTATCTGTTATGAGACAAGTGGATGCGATGTTAAGGGTCGTGACCTTCGAATCGATACGTATTTCGACATATGTTCATTTTCAATCTGAACCAGACCGAGTGGGTCGTTTGGGCTTATTTGGGAGCATTTCTGTACTATTTTGGGTTTGGGATTTTCTAAAAAGTGTCTTTATCTCTTATTAGACATGTGGATGCGATGTTTAGGGTCGTGACCTTCGAATCGATAGCTATTTTGGCATATGTTCACTTTCAGCTTATGCCTGACCGGGCGGGTCTTTTGGGGTTATTTGGGGGCATTTCGTTACTTTTTTAGGTTTGGGATTTTCTAAAAAGTGTCCTTATCACTTATTAGATGTGTGGATGCGATGTTGAGGGTTGTGACCGTCGAATTGATACCCATTTCGACATATGTTCATTTTCAATTTAAACCAGGCCAGGTGGGTCATTTGGGGTTATTTGGGGACATTTCTGTACTTTTTTGGATTTGGGATTTTCTAAAAAGTGTCCTTATCACTTATTAGACATGTGGATGCGATGTTGAGGGTCATGACATTTGAATTGATACCTATTTCGACACATGTTCATTTTTCTGTAAACCAAACCTGGTGGGTCGTTTGGAGTTATTTGGGGGCATTTCTGTACTTTTTTGGGTTTGGGATTCTCTAAAAAGTGTCCTTAGCTCTTATTACAAGTGTGGATGCGATGTTGAGGGTCTGGACCTTCGAATCGATACGTATTTCAACATATATTCATTTTTGGCCCGAACCATACCGGGTTGGTCGTTTGGGGTTATTTTGGGGCATTTCGTACTTTTTTGTGTTTAGGATTTTTTTAAAAGTGTCCTTATCTCTTATTAGACGTGTGGATGCGATGTTGAGGGTCGTGACCTTTGAAGCGATACGTATTTTGACATATATTCATTTGCGTTCTGAACCATTTCGAATGGGTCGTTTGGGGTTGTTTGGGGGCATTTTTGTATTTTTTTTGGTTTGGGATTTTTTAAAAAGTGTCCTTATCTCTTTTTAAACATGTGGATCCAATCTTGAGGGTCGTGACGTTTGGATCAATACCTATTTTGACATATCATCATATTCGGTTTAAACCAGGCCGGGTGGGTCGTTTGGGATTATTTAGGGGCATTTCTGTACTTTTTTGGGTTTGGGATTTTCTAAAAAGTGTCCTTATCTCTTATTAGACATGTGGATGTGATGTTGAGGGTCGTGACCTTCGAATCGACACCTATTTTTGCATATGTATATTTTCGGTTTAAAACCAGACTGGGTTTGTCGTTTGGGGTTATTTGGGGGCATTTATGTAATTTTTTGGGTTTGGGATTTCCCAAAAAGTATCCTAGTCTCTTATTAGACGTGTGGATGCGATGTTAAGGGTCGTGACCTTTAAATCAATACCTATTTCGACATATGTTCATTTTCGGTTTAAACCAGACCGGATGGGTCGTTTGGGGTTATTTGGGGGCAATTCTGTACATTGTTGGGTTTGAGATTTTTTAAAAAGTGTCCTTATCTGTTATGAGACAAGTGGATGCGATGTTAAGGTTCGTGACCTTCGAATCGATACGTATTTCGACATATGTTCATTTTCAATCTGAACTAGACCGAGTGGGTCGTTTGGGCTTATTTGGGGGCATTTCTGTACTATTTTGGGTTTGGAATTTTCTAAAAAGTGTCTTTATCTCTTATTAGACATGTGGATGCGATGTTAAGGGTCGTGACCTTCGAATCGATAGTTATTTTGGCATATGTTCACTTTCGGCTTATGCCTGACCGGACGGGTCTTTTGGGGTTATTTGGGGGCATTTCTTTACTTTTTTGGGTTTGGGATTTTCTAAAAAGTGTCCTTATCACTTATTAGATGTGTGGATGCGATGTTGAGGGTTGTGACTATCGAATTGATACCCATTTCGACATATGTTCATTTTCAATTTAAACCAGGTCGGGTGGGTCATTTGGGGTTATTTGGGGACATTTCTGTACTTTTTTGGGTTTGGGTTTTTCTAAAAAGTGTCGTTATCACTTATTAGACATGTGGATGCGATGTTGAGGGTCGTGACATTTGAATCGATACCTATTTCGACATATGTTCATTTTCTGTGTAAACCAAACCGGGTGGGTCGTTTGGAGTTATTTGGGGGCATTTCTGTACTTTTTTGGGTTTGGGATTCTCTAAAAAGTGTCCTTAGCTCTTATTACAAGTGTGGATGCGATGTTGAGGGTCGGGACCTTCGAATCGATACGTATTTCAACATATATTCATTTTTGGTCCGAACCATACCGGGTTGGTCGTTTGGGGTTATTTTGGGGCATTTCTGTACTTTTTTGTGTTTAGGATTTTTTTAAAAGTGTCCTTATCTCTTATTAGACGTGTGGATGCGATGTTGAGGGTCGTGACCTTTGAAGCGATACGTATTTTGACATATATTCATTTGCGTTCCGAACCATTTCGGATGGGTCGTTTGGGGTTGTTTGGGGGCATTTTTGTATTTTTTTAGGTTTGGGATTTTTTAAAAAGTGTCCTTATCTCTTATTAGACATGTGGATGTGATGTTGAGGGTCGTGACCTTCGAATCGATACCAATTTCGGCATATGTTTATTTTCGGTTTAAACCAGACCGGGTGGGTCATTTGGGGGCATTTTTATACTTTTTTGGGTTTGGGATTTTCTAAAAAGTGTCCTTTTCTCTTATTATATGTGTGGATGCGATGTTGAGGGTCGTGTCCTTCGAATCAATACCTATTTCGGCATATGTTCATTTTTGGTTTAAACTAGACTGGGTGGGTCGTTGGGGGCATTTTTGTACTTTTTTGGGTTTGGGATTTTCCAAAAAGTATCATTATCTCTTATTAGACGTGTGGATGCGATGTTAAGGGTCGTGACCTACGAATCGATACCTATTTTGACTTTTGTTCATTTTTGGTTTAAACCAGACCGGTTGGGTCGTTTGGGGTTATTTGGGGGCATTTCTCTAGTTTTTTGGGTTTGAGATTTTATAAAAAGTGTCCTTATCTCTTATTAGACGTGTGGATGCGATGTTGAGGGTTGTGCCCTACGAATCAATACGTATTTTGACATATGTTCATTTTCGGTCTGAACCAGACCGAGTGGGTCCTTTTGGCTTATTTCGGGGCATTTCTGTACTATTTGGATTTTCTAAAAAGTGTCTTTATCTCTTATTAGACATGTGGATGCGATGTTGAGGGTCGTGACCTTCTAATCGATAGCTATTTCGGCATATGTTCATTTTCGATTTAAACCAGACCGGGTGGGTTGTTTGGGGTTATTTGGGGGCATTTCCGTACTTTTTTGGGTTTGGGATTTTCTAAAAAGTGTCCTTATCTCTTATTATACATGTGGATGCGATGTTGAGGGTCTTGACTATCGAATCGATACCTATTTTGACATAGGTTCATTTTTGGTTTAAACCAGGCCATGTGGGTAGTTTGGGGTTATTTGGGGGCATTTTTGTACTTTTTTGGGTTTGGGATTTTTTGAAAAGTGTCGTTATCAGTTATTAGACATGTGGATACGATATTGAGGGTCACGACTTTTGAATCGATACCTATTTCGACTTATGTTCATTTTCGGTTTAAACCAGACCGAGTGAGTCGTTTGGGGGTTATTTGGGGGCATTTCTATACTTTTTTGGGTTTGGGATTTTCTGAAAAGTGTCAATATCTCTTATTAGACATGTGGATGCGATGTTGAGGGTCGTGATGTTTGAATTGATACCTATTTTGACATATGTTCATTTTCGGTTTAAAGCAGACCAGGTGGGTCGTTTGGGGTTATTTGGGGGCATTTTTATACTTTTTTGGGTTTTGGATTCTCTAAGAAGTGTCCTTATCTCTTGTTACACGTGTGGATGCCATGTTGAGGGTCGTGACCTTCGAATCGATACCTATTTTGACATATGTTCATTTTCGATCCGAACCAGACCGGGATTGTCATTCGGGGTTATTTGGGGGCATTTTTATACTTTTTTGGGTTTGGGATTTTCTAAAAAGTGTTCTAATCTCTTATTGGACGTGTGGATGCGATGTTGAGGTTCATGACTGATGAGTCATAGAATCCCCATCCGATAAAGAGTGACACATGGATGGTTTGAGGTTGAACCTGAGGGCCGAGCTGAGCACAAATGGTACAGCGCCGAACCGTCCCGGCCTAACCGAGCCAAGGGACTCCAAACCGAACACCAGGGGTTAATCAACCCACTAGATACGATTGAGCACCAGGGGTGAGCATCGCAGTCGCCGAGCACTGAGTTGAGCGCACCAAACACGGTCGAAAGGGAATCGTCGCTAAGCACGAATGCCTAATCAAGCCACAGTCCAGTCTGAGAACCTAGCCGAGCCAAATAGTGCGGCATCAAACCAACCTTTGAAGGAGAAGGCCGTCACCCTGATCACCAACACGGCCGAGCACTATGGTAGAGCACTGTGGCTGAGCACTAGGCCTGCCGACCCATGAGCCGAGCCCGCTTAGGTCAGCCATAGGCCGAGCACCCGACCGACCCGAGTTTGGCCGGGCTCACACATACGCTTGGAGGCAGGTCCCTTGCCAATTGTGTCACACCCCAAACCACCCCCTAGGAGGATTGGGTAGGTGACCCGAATTGCATAATGACAATCTGCCAAATCCCACGGATCTAGAAGCAGTGCGTATGATCATGGAACCACAACCATCTCTTTAGCATAGGTAAGATCAGAGCTGATAACCAAAAGGAAGCATAGCGATACAGGGAAACAGTGATAATATATACATACAAAAGTTTTACATTTCCCATCAACCCACACACAAAGAAAGCAAAGAAACAAAGCTGACAAGTACAGTACTACATACAAAAACATGTACAGGGCGAGCATACTCAACCCCAAAAAAAAAAGGTAAAAACTACAACAACTAAATCAAAATAGGGATAACTCCAGATAGCCAAAAAGCTGTCACGCACACACTTCAATGGTCTTCATCAACAACCACCAAAAATGTGTGCAGAATTGGTATGGCCTTCGTCGGGGTCCACACCAACATCGTCGTAACAACTAGGACTCTCCTCCTCGAGATAGTCCGCCATGCCACAGCGGCATCCACCTGCAAAATCATCTAAGAAAAACATTGTACAACAGAGTGTGAGCCCCACTGAGCTCGTGAGAAAATCACATCAATCATGCATGCATATGCAATCACAATTCACAATTCATATGGTCCTACATGATATGCAAGTCCAGTTTAATTATTAGCCACCTAGCAATACAACTAAGTCAGTTTAGTGCTACTACACTCCCCAATACATGTATCCCTGGTGCGGGCTTCTAAACCCTTCCCGTGATACACCCATTGAGTTGTCGGAGAGGACCAGTCAGCTCCCGCACCAGTCACCAAGGTCAGCCCGACCAGCCCTCTATGATTAACCCGTGGGACAATCCATTTCTTTTCTTTTATGCCTTATAGCCCGGCATATAGCTCAATATCACCATTCCGGTGTTCTTTCATTCATGCACCATTTTGGTGTTTTATTCATTTCTTTTTCTCTTTTCTCATTTTTTGATGGTCACCCCCACAGGCATCAAACACCTTAACCCTTGTTGGCAAGGGTGCGTAGCACGGGTGATGAAACTCTAGCCCTATGTCTATATGGCATCGTATGAGTCAGGTGGTGTCAACCGCATCCCATACCACGAGCTACCACGGGCCTCATTTCTAAGCCAACTACGGCATCTAATCTAACATTCACAATCGTCATAGAAGAATTCACAGTGTTTATCAACAGACAGTCATTATGCAGTGATTTGAGTAATTGAACAGAAGTAAATAACACAGCAATTATATTCAATTCTTATTAGCTGGCATTAGATCATGATTACATTTACCCATATGATAGAATTATTCACTCACCTGAGTTGGGTTCTAAGACCTCAGTTGCAAACTCAGTTCCCACAGCAGTTTGATAGTGGTCCTTGAGCACGGGATCAAGTCCTAAATGTAAATCAAAAATTGTCATGTTAAGTTGTCAATCTGTCACTAGAAGTCCTAGGGTTACCCTAAACTTACTGGGTTGCCCCGGGGTTCAGTTAGTTCTTACTAGGAAACACTGGCCTTACACTGGGCCTTAGGTCATGTCCCGGTGCATCAACCAATGGCAGTGGCTCAAAGGGTAAAATGGTCATTTCAATGGTTGTACCTGACCCTAGGTCAGATCAGGTCCACAGTGCTGTCCGTAGCTTGTCTGTGCTGTAGGACCAAGTACAGCAAGGTTTCTTCCACCTGTAGGGCCCACTAGGGTTCCAAAGCATCTCCAATTAAGGACAGATGTGAGGAAGGGCTTTTTGGTAATTTTCCACCCTTCCCACAATGTCCAGGGGTCAAAGGATGAGATCCCCCAAGTCTGTCCATCAATCCAGCCAATTTCCCTTCACTGGGTGCTGGCTCTAGGCGATGTCTACATCGCCCAGTGGCTGTAGAATCGATATGGGCTGAGTTTCCAAGGTGGGGCCTTATGGGTTGAGCTTAATCTTGATCCTCTGTATGTCAGGGGGGTTTGGTAGCCCCTGAGATGGCCCACCTATTGGTCCTATTGGATCCTCCATTAGATCCGACATCAGGCTACCAATGGCTACCCAAACAGTCTCAGTGAATAGTGTCACAGGGTTTTATCAAGCTTGGGAATCTGATTTCAGCCACATGCAAGGCTGGAAATGGATGCTAAACAAGGTTTCATGGCTGCAACCACCTAGGGTTTGGTCTCTGCAGCCCTAGCTCATGCCCAGGGTTCCAATCCATAGGGCAACAGGGTCAACTGGCAGTGTAGGTGAGCACAACCAGGTTTTGGCCTCAAGAACAGCATATCAGCCTTTTATTTTTTTATGTGAATCTTAGATCCTCCATGCACAAGGTCTGCATGGTTGATCTGGATCAGATCTGGCAAACCCTAGCTAGTTTGCGCTGCCCAGGGAGCATAAACACAAAAAAAGAGAGAGGAAAATAGAAACAGCAGGCATCGATGGTGTTCTTATACTTGCACAGAGCCAGGGAGGGCTCGATTTCCAACCTAGATGGGTGGTGGCAGCAGCCCTTCTTCTTCCTCCCTTCTTCCTTCTTCTTCTTCTTCTTCTTTTTCTCCTTTCTTTCCTCTCTTCTCTCCCACGGATTTCAGCTTTTCTAAGGGTTCTAAATGAACTCAGACCCCTCCTATTTATAGACTCAGTCCTCATGGAGGCTTGTTTTGGTCAATAAGTCCCTTTTTAAAAAAATCAGTTTTTAAACCGATTCTGACTGATTCTGGGCACACTGGTGGGGTCCACAGTGAACTGAGGGCATGAGGTGGTCCCTCAGACTTCCCTTTATCAGTGGAGGGTGGCCATGTTCATATTGGGTGGTCCCCATAATTAAAATCCATTAAAATATTCAAAATCAATCACTGGGCGATGTCTCTGGGCCTTGCTGCATCTCCCAGTGCCATCACCTAGAGAATTCCAGCAAGCTGAAATTCAACAGGGCTTGCACAGGGTTTGACCCTAAGTCTAGGTATTGTCCCCACATGCCAAATAGGAGATTTTACACACTTTTCACATAGGTAGGTCCCACTGTTTGGGGAGGAGAGAGATTACCTGGGATCCAAGTCATACATCAGCCTTGGATCTGCACAGTTGCAAGGGTCTGGTATCCATCTTCTGACAGGTATATAGGGAAACCTGTTCAAAGTATTCTCATTGATCTCATTGAGTAGTGTGATGCTCCACAGTGATCCTGGTTGCCTGGATAGGGGTTCCTGCCCTTCAATAAAAAATCCAACCAGTCAAGAGCAGGGTTTGACATTTCTCCCCACCTTACAAAAATTTTGTCCTCGAAATTTGCTTACCTTGTAATCCAAAGAGTTGAGGGTACTTCTCTTTCCTTTCTTCTTCACGTTCCCATGAAGCTTCTTCTATTGGGTTGTTTCCCCATCGAACCTTTACAAAAGCGACGGTGCGATTACGAAGGTTATGCTCATTCCTGTCCAATATCTCCGTGGGTTGTTCTTCATAGGTCATATCCACATCTAACTGTTCAGGTTCAGTTGATAATACATGTGTCGGGTTTTGAATATACTTCCTCAGCATTGACACATGGAAAACATCGTGGACGTCCGACAAAGATGGTGGTAGCACCAATGGGTATGTTACGGGTCCCACTTTATTAAGAATTTCATATGGACCGATGAATCTTGGGCTTAGCTTGCCATTCTTGTTGAAACGTAGCAATCCCTTGGTTGGAGATACTCGAAGGAATACTTTTTCTCCGACCTCAAACTCAATATCTTTCCTTCGATTATCCACATAACTTTTCTATCTTGACTGAGCTATCTTGATCTTTTCTCTTATGACATCCACCTTGTCGCAAGTCGCTTGAATCATTTCAGGTCCGAGATATTTCCACTCACCAACTTCATCCCAATATAGCGGAGTTCAGCACTTCCTTCCATAGAGTGCTTTGAACGGTGCCATGCCAATGGTGGAGTGATAGCTATTATTGTATGCAAATTCCACCAAAGGTATGTGAGCATCCCAACTATCATTCATTTCCAAAACACAGGCTCGGGGCATGTCCTCTAGAGTCTGAATAGTCCTTTCCGATTGTCCATCCATTTGTGGATGGAAAGCCGTGCTAAGATTTAGTTGAGATCCCAATGCCTTTTGTAAACTTCTCCAAAACCTTGAGGTGAACCAAGGATCTCTGTCAGACACAATACTAACAGGCACGCCATGTAAGCGGACTATGTTCTCAATGTATAACTGGGCAAACTTCTCCATTGGATAACTTATTTTGATTGGTATGAAGTGAGCTGCCTTTGTTAGTCCATCTACAATCACCCAAATTGCATTCATGCCTTTCCTGGTGTTGGACAGATTTGTCACGAATCCATAGTGGTTCTTTCCTACTTCCATTCAGGTATGGGAAGTGGCTGCAACAAACCATACAGTCGGTGTCTCTCTGCTTTTATCTGTTGAAAGGTGAGGCACTTGGATACGTATATTGCTATGGTTGCTTTCATTCCCATCCACCAGTAATACTTCTTCAAATCTTTGTACATCTTTGTACTTCCAGGGTGGACTGTGTAGGGTGAGTTGTGCACCTCCTTAAGAATTCTGTCTTGGACGTCAAAATCATCAGGCACGCACAACCTATCTCCAAACTTCAATGCAGCATCATGGGTCAAGGAAAAATCTGGGTCCTTATGGACACCTTGTTGAACTTCCCAATTTATTTTGGCCAGCTCAGGATCCAATGGTTGCTTCATAATTATTTCTTCTCATATCGACGACTGTAGATCCATAGCTGCTAATTGCATAGCCGTTCCTTCGATCACGAGTTCCAGATCAAATTTCTGAGCTTCTTCTACTAACGACTTGCTTACAACTAAGGAAGCGAG
>NW_025317698.1:0-37894 GCF_018873765.1 Telopea speciosissima
CACCCAAATGATTAAAATAGGGTGGATGAAGTGGAGAGATGTGATCGGAGTTTTGTGTAATCGGCATATCCCTTTAAAGCATAAAGGAAAGTTTTATAGGACTGTCATTAGACCAACTATGATGTACGTGGAGGCTACTGGGAGGTGAAGAAGAGCCATATCAATAAACTAGGTGTTGCATATATAAGGATGTTGAGATGGATGAGTGGGAAAACTATGAAGGATAAATTGAGGAATGACCATATTAGAGCTGAGTTGGAAGTAACTCTAATACATGACAAACTTAGAGATGAGAGTCGTTTGAGGTGGAATGACCATGTTCAACGGAGGCCTCCGGATGCCCCAGTTCGGAAAAGTGACATGATTCTAATTGAGGAAACCAAAAGAACCAGGGGCAGCCTAAGATAACCATAAGCGAAGTGGTGAAGAAGGACATGCTTAGCTTAGGCGTAGTTTTTGGTAGGACCTCAAATAGAGCCGATAGGAGAGCAAAGATCAATGAGATTGACCCCATTTAATTGAACCGTAATAATGTGATGTTGTTGTTGTTGTATTACACTCCATCTCGAGACCTAGAGCGGAATGTTAGACAATTAAGAAATGATACATAGCTAAAAAGGAACGATGCCCTAGAGTGTATGTCCATGTTGTATGCCCTCACTTTTTTATTATTATTATTTTATTAACTCTTCTAGGATCTATGTAGCCGGCCCATTAAGTTGGGATATCGCTATGATGTTGTTGTTGTTGTATTACTCTCCCTCTCTTAAGGCTCACAGAGTCCAAAGCACAAACACATAGATATAAGATTCTAAGGTGACTGAATGTAGGATGGACAGATTGATAATCAATCAAAACCTAACAAAAGTAGTAGCTCTACTTGTTCGAACGAACCGGTTCATGTCCGGTCCAACCGGGTTCAGATCAACCCAAATCGGGTCACCAATCGGGTCAATGGGTCTGGTTTTTGGGTCAGAAACCGGGTTGACACGACCCGAGTAGCGCACGTTAGCATAAGCTATAAATAGCATTAGGCGCACGATAGCAAAACCCTTCCTTTTTTTTTTTTACATCTGCCGGCGAGTGAAGATCACCCGCGGCTGCCGCCGACACGTGAGAGCGCGTCCGGCAGCCGCCGGCGGTGATCCACCCATCGAAAACTCTGATTTTGCGAGCTCTACGCCCCCATTGATCAGATTCTGTTTTCGCCGGCTAAAAAAAATGGCAGAATACCAGTGTCCGTACGGGTTTTTGGAAAACTGAAAAAAACCCTAAAAACCTTGATTCGAATCGAAAAATTTTCGATTCCCTTATTATGTTCTATTATTTTGAATCCATATAGGTTCAAGAACGGATCTATGGAGGCTCTGATACCACATGTTAGAATAAATCAATCCGAATAGGGACAAAATCCCAAAAGCCAGGATCTCCATAGGGCGTTCAAGAACACAATCAAATAAATAATAGAAAATAGGGATAGAACCACTGACCTTGTTTCGCATCCATAGTGATGATGATTGCAGCGAAAAATAAATAACAAAGATCTAAGTGCTTCCCCTCTATTCCCAAAGTAACTGGCCTGATGAGAATACCGAATGCGCAGGGACGACGAACACTGAATATCTCCCTCTCTTTCAAGAATGCACTCCTCAATAGTAATTGAGAATAATAAGTTGTCATGGGTAGAGGGGGGACCTAGCTCTCCTTATATAGTAATCCCTATAGGGTCTGACTCATCACAGTCCCAATAGGAATCTATCTAGCCCACACTAAGCCAGTCCACATTAGACTTCTAATATAACTTAATAACCTCACTTTATTAGACCAAAACCCTAATTAGCCTGGTTTAGGGATTTAATTATGTCCATATAGAATTTTATTAGAACTAAAATTCTAACATTCTCCCACTTGGACTTACATTAAATTCCTTATTTTTTTTTTTAAAAGGATTTAACAACAGTTTTGACCAAAACAAATCACAGGCTAACAACTCTTTAAGAAAACTTTATGTGCACAATTTTTAAAATAAATTGGTCTAGAGGTCATATTAGAAAGTCAATCCTATCCCATAGAGTTTTAGACACCGAATCATGGCGGTAACTGCATCTATGATCAAGCGACACAGAGCCTTCCATGGTCACGAGAGCCCTCAACTCTACTAACATGGATGTAATGTGTTAGTGTGGCAATACTCACATAGTGATTCCTTATGTATTATCAATTTATCAGTCCAAAATTTCTCTTCTTTAAGTGGCACAGGCTCACTAGAGAAATAATCTTTATGATTCTAACGAATCTGTATGTCTCATCTTGAATAACTCGAGTTTTACTTTATGTGTTACAAGACATACCTTTAGGCTAATAACTTAATGCCACAGCCTTGCTTAAGGTTAACACATTCCTTAAGTCTTTAAAACTAGATATATATACATCATGTCAATAAATGAAACACCCAAGTGTTCAAAAGAATTTTGCATGCAATGACAACTGATACATATAATCCAAGATTTACCACACGGTAAAAATTACAGATGAAAATAAACTTTATTTTACAATGGAGCAAAACAACTCCCACTAACCAACCGCATCCCATGATGCACCTAAACCTATGCTTATGACATGTCTTTCAAAACACAAGGGCGAAGACCTTAGGTTAGGGGATCTATAACTATATCATCTGTATCAATATGCTCCACTGCAATGTCACCTTTCTTTACTGTCTCCTTTATGGTCAAATACTTGACCTTCATGTCCTTAGACCCTCTAAGTTCTTTATTGTTGTTTATAAACAACACAGCAAAACTGTTATTACTATATGTCTGGATGGGTCTATCCACAGAATCTAAAATGGTTAACTACTTTATGAGATTCCTGAGTCAAATAACCTGAGTAGCAACCCCATGGCATGCTACAAACTTTACCTGTATAGTCAATGTGGTTATCAATGTTTGTTTTGTACTGTTCCATAATACTACCCTTTCTGCCATTAGAAAAACTTAACCAGATGTGGATCTCCTATCATTCTCACAGCTAGCAAGGTCGAAATCTGTATGACCCACTAGCTTGAGTTCAGGAATGTGTCTTTATGTTACATATAATCTTTTATCCCCTACAAGTACCATAATACTTTCTTGGCAGCAACCCAGTGGCTAAGACCAGGATCTGACTGATATCTGCCAAGAAGACCCATCACAAAGGTAATATTCGGTCTGGTACAGACCTAAGCATACATGATACTACCTAGTGCGCTAGTATAAGGCACCTCATTATGTCATCCTTCTCAGCTTCATTTTTCGGGCACTGTGTCCAGCTCAGTTTGAGAACATGAACATTCTCAGGTTTGCAATCCAGCATACTGAACCTCTCCTGAATACGATCAACATAAGCCCTCTGAGAAAAACTTAGTAAACGACGAGAACGATCCCTATGGATCTCAATGCCAAGGACAAAAGAAACCTCACCAAGGTCCTTCATGTCAAATTCCCTAGATAATAGTTGCTTTCATTTATGCAACATCCCTAGGTCACCGCTAGCAAGCAGGATGTCATCCATATAAAATATGAGAAAATAGAATTTGCTCCCACTGACCTTGTGATATATACACTGATCCGCTTTGTTTTTCACAAAATCGAATGAAGTCACGACACTGTCAAACTTCAAATACCACTGCCTGGAAGCTTGTTTGAGACCGTAAATAGACTTCTTGAGTCCACGCAAGATGGTCTGAACCATCCACCGCAAGACCCTCAGGTTTAATTCAACAAGCTCCCAAACATCATTATGTTTCATCGATTCCACCTCATCTCTCATTGCATCTAACCACAAATCTAACTGAGAACTAGAAACAACGCCTGAATAAGTAACTGGATCAACCACACAACCAATGTCGTAGTCATGTTCTCTCAGATAGACCTCATAGATAGATGGTATTTCTGAATTTCTCCCCTTGATGGATTTCCGTGATGGTGCTACCTTGCCTCACCCTGAATCAGAAATCTCATGGAAGCGCATCAATGATAGGATCCTCAATCGCATCGATTGAGAGGAATCTCATCAGGTGCTACATGAATGTCAAGGATCGTTATCAATATCAGGCTCCTGAACTCCAGCAGGTGTAACTAATGGCGTGGTATGCCCCACATCCGTCGAATAGGTAGAAGAACATGTACCAATGTACCAACCATGTCACTATCTCGAACATCGAGAACAATCATTCCTTTTGGCCATATCAAATTTGAAACTTTGCCTATAAGTCCATAATTCTAGTGTCTCCGTAGGGGTTATAAAATTTATATCCCTTCGAATGATCTGGGTAGCTAACAAAATAGTAATGAGTAGTCCTGGGATCCAACTTGTTCAAAGTCGGATAATATAGTTTTACTTCTGCAGGGCACCCCCAAACTCTAAGATGATTTCTGGGTTTAGTAACTACATGGTTAAGGATACAATGAGTAGTTTTCAAAAAACTTCTCCCATAAGAACTTAGGTAAAATTTGTCTTACTAATCATACTCTTCACCAGTGCGGTTATGCCTTTCGGCGACACCATTTTTCTCAGGACTTCTTGGCATAGTAAATTGACCAACTATCGCAGAGTCCTCTTAGTATTTGGAAAACAGGCCCTTAAGCTATCCAGCATCGCCATATCTGCCATAATACTCACCCCCACGATCGGATTTAACAATTTTAATAACTTTCCCCAACTGTTTCTCAACTTTAGTCCCAAAAATCTTGAACTTGTCAAGAAATTCAGACTTTTCTTTAATTAAGAACAGATAGCCATATCGGAGTAGTCGCCTGTTAAAAGTGATGAAATAAAAAATTTCTACACAATGTGGCTGAACAGGGACCACTGATGTCAATGTGAATGACCTCCAACAGGTCAGAACTATAGACTACAGTTTTCTTCTTTATCTTGGTCATCTTTCCTTTACATCAGTCTACATAAGTTTCTAGATCACTTTCGAGAGTAGGTAGGATGTCAGACTTTATCAGTCTTTCCACTCTTGCCTTAGAAATATGACCTAACATCTTATGCTACAATGTGAAAGACCGTTCTTTAGGTAAGGGTCTTTTGGAAACAACGTTTTCAATATTATGGAAGGCGTAGATATCATTGGGAGATAAACACAGTCTGTACAATTCATTGGACGTAATGCAGGAACCAACTTTATTTGAAACAAATTTATCATACTGTTCTTTATTTCAAAATGGTAACTACCAATGTCCAACACTGAAATCGAAATTAAATTTTGCCTGAAGGATGGTACATAAAAAGTATTCTTTACAGTCAAATTAAAACTAAAAACTAGTAATAAAATGATATCTCCCACGAACTTTACGTCAATCATATCCATCATTCCCTATGATAAGTCTTGATTCATCCTGATTTGGCCTCTTCCGGTTTATGAATCCCTATATGGTAAAAGTAACTTAGTTAGTTGCATCGTCGTCTATCCTCCAAGTACTGGATGAGGCTTATGATAGATTGGACTCACAAACAAAAGCCCAAGAATCGTTACCTGATGGCCTGGGTTTTGATAACCAAGTCTTGTATTTGTTGCAGTCCTTCTTTATGTGACCCTTCTTCTTGCAAAAGAAGCAGCGATCACTCTCGTTCTTGAAAGAGTCTTTCTTAGGTCCCAAATTGTTAATCCGATCGCACTCTTTATTGGCAGACTTATAAGTATGGTTTTTAGACTTTTCACTCTCATGGGATTTGGAAATAACAAGTATTTTCTCTTCCTCGGATACAACCCTAGAAATAAGGTCATCGATACTCCAGACATCGTCCTGGGAAAGGTAGTTGGTTTTGATGATGTCAAAATCAGAAGGTAGGGTATTAAGAACTTGATGAACAATCAAGGCATCAGGAAGAACAATATTCAAGGCTTTGATTTTGGTTTGATAGTCAATCATCCAAACAATATAATCCCTAACACCCCCAGAACCATGGTATTCCATATTAAATAGCCCTTGCAGAAGTCTCCCAATCTTAGCATTCGATGAAACTTGGTATCTCTTGGAAATTGCATCCAGCAATACTCTGGCAGTACATTTATCAGGTAGACCACTCTTAAGGTGTTCCGGTATCGACCTCTTTATAGATAGTACAGCTAAGCGATTACTCTTTTCCCATGCAGAATGCATAAATTTTTCATCCTCAGTATTATCAGCTGTTAGGTCCATTGGTTTATCTATAACAAGGGACGTATGCACATTTGCCATCTTCATGGCAAACATAATGTCCTCTTTCCACTTCTTAAAATTTGACCCAGTAAGAATCTCAATAGTGACCATGTTATTATTGAGAAAATGTATTTGAAAATTTAAACAATGAGCAGTACAATAATCGACATGATGCAAGTACGACTTGAAACCTTATAAGCTAATGAGAATTTTACACACATCGTTGTGAAAACACCTTTGGGCTGAATTCCCAACATGCAATTGTAAAAATCCCTACATACCAGTGGCCATAGGAATACAGCTCAACTTTTAAAATCCACCACCTTTGGGTGTGCAGAATTCTAGGGTCAGCCTATTCATATGCATACTGTATATGTACCCCTTCAAGTACCAATACATGACCACCACCTTTGGGTGTATGACCACACATTAGAGTTGAAGGACATCCCACAACTGTATGAGACCGGTGTTTCATAAATCCAACAAGGAAGGTCGCTTGGCGTGCATCTGTCGAACCCATGGAACCCTCTCTTGGGATATTCCAAAATTACTTACATCCTTAAACAAATCATGTTATTTTATACTTTATAACAAGGGGCTTAACTGTCTCAAAATTAACACAAATATGCCAACAGTATTGTTCATCAAAGTAGGTATTCCAGTAAGTCAGAAAATTAGTTCGGTTCCCAATGGAACGAATCGACAAATTCCATAATAGGGCATGCATCAAAAGAATACCAAAAATATTTAAAATATTCATATCTGATCAAAACAGAGGGCACCACTGTGTAGAGCACAGAAAAACAGAGCCAACGCAAAAAATGGGACCCCAAACGGAGTCTCGTAGCCCCCAGAAAGCCCTGTCAAAGTTCAAGTCCAAATTCGGTTGACTGTACTGGTCAAACCGGTCCAAAAAGTCAAACCAAATCAATTTGGTTCAACCCCGGTTCGAACGAACCGGTTCATGTCCGGTCCAACCGGGTTTGGGTCAACCCAAATCGGGTCACCAGTCGGGTCAATGGGTCGGGTTTTCGGGTCAGAAACCGGGTCGACCCGACCCGAGTAGCGCACGTTAGCATAAGCTATAAATAGCATTAGGCGCACGATAGCAAAACCCAGATTCCTTTTTTTTTTTTTTTTTTTTTTACATCTGAGGCGAGTGAAGATCACGCGGCTGCCGTCGACAGCGTGAGAGCGCGTCCGGCGGCCGCGTGATGATCCACCCATCGAAAACTCACGATTTTGCGAGCTCTACGCCCCATTGATCGATTCTTTGTCGGCTAAAAAAATGGCAGAATACCGATGTCCGTGCGGGTTTTGGAAAACTAAAAAAACCCTAAAAACCTTGATTGAATCGAAAAATTTTCGATTCCCTTATTATGTTCTATTATTTTGAATCCATATAGGTTCAAGAACGGATCTATGGAGGCTCTGATACCACATGTTATAATAAATCGATCCGAATAGGGACAAAATCCCAAAAGCCAGGATCTCTATAGGGCGTTCAAGAACACAATCAAATAAATAATAGAAAATAAGGATAGAACCACTAACCTTGTTTCGCATCCATAGTGATGATGATTGCAGCGGAAAATAAAGAACAAAGATCTAGGTGCTTCCCCTCTATTCCCAAAGTAACTGGCCTGATGAGAATACCGAATGCGCAGGGACGACGAACATTGAATATCTCCCTCTCTTTCAAGAATGCACTCATCAATAGTAATTGAGAATAATAAGTTGTCATGGGTAGAGGGGGGACCTAGCTCTCCTTATATAGTAATCCCTATAGGGTCTGACTCATCACAGTCCCAATAGGAATCTATCTGGCCCACACTAAGCCAGTCCACATTAGACTTCTAATATAACTTAATGACCTCACTTTATTAGACCAAAACCCTAATTAGCCTGGTTTAGGGATTTAATTATGTCCATATAGAATTTTATTAGAACTAAAATTCTAACACAGTATACACACACTCTCCCTCTCTTAAGGCTCACAGAGTCCAAAGCACAAACACATAGATATAAGATTCTAAGGTGACTGAATGTAGGATGGACAGATTGATAATCAATCAAAACCTAACAAAAGTAGTAGCTCTACTTGTCCTCTTGGTCGCCCAAGTCTGTTCTAGTACTATTTGTACTTCAGGTAAGTCAATATATACGTAAAGAAGAGATTAATGGTCTCTGAAACTCTTTCACTTTTCTTTCTCTTTTTCCAATTTCTATTTTTTTTCTCCTGTTTGTGTTAATCTGGGCAAAGGGTCATAACCCATTTGATTCCTTAATTGGGTAAGGAGATATATAGACAAATTAACAAACACTTCACATACATGCAGAAACTTGTCGCAACGAGTCGATACAGATAGGAAGAAACAGAGGAGAAGGAGGGTTATTAGTACCGATGGAGCCGACGAAGCATCAGATCTACTCGGATGGCATCAGCAACGGAGCTAGGAGTAGAAGACGAAGGTTGGCACCGTTTCAGCTATGCTTGCAGTGTAGGTGCTGCGCGGCAAGTGGGGATCCAAGCACTTGCGTCACCATGCCCTGCTGCTTCGACATCGATTGTCAGCCCCCTGACAAGCCCTTTGGCGTCTGTGCTTTCGTTCCCAAGTCTTACAATTGTACCACTTGTACGCTACATGAATCCCTGAATCAATGAACTCGTCATACTTGATATCATATACTTTTCTCTTTCTCTAATGGGGGATAGTAGCTTTCATTCAATCAAGTGACGTATATAATATACATGTAAACTTCACAGGGAGGAAGGAGAAGAACAAAAAAGAAAATACTATAAATCTTATTAATAGAAGAAGAAGAATATATTCAAAGGCGTTTCTGGATTTCGGGAGTGATTAATCAAAAACTTCTAATACTGGTTGTATAAAGTTGGTTCTTCATTAATGGAACTTAGCAATTTATGGTGGAATTCCAATACCTTAATACTAAGATTCCACCATTAATAAACAGTCATTGAGAGTCGAGACAAACCGAATTAAAACTGGTTCTTAGATGGACGATATAACTAATTTAATTGGCTGTCTGGAGTCTCGAGGCAAACCGAAATTGGCGGATCCTTCCGGTCACCCGATGGGCTGCATAGAGACCATTATGGAGACGTTTACTCTTTATCTGCTCCACAAGTGTTAGTGTTTTTTTATTCCCCTTACGTGGTTTCAAACATCGGTATTGGATTGGCCGTGACCCGCAACGATGTAACAGTAGTTAGTAAGGGTCACTTTGGTATGATTTGTATTTGTATTTATTATCTATTTTTTATGATCTACAAATTATAATTGTTTAGTTACTATTTGTACAAGCTATTATATAATTATAAATAAGTTTGATATGCCTATCTGCATAATATATTATGGGAAAAAGAATTGGTATGCCTATGTGCATAATATATATAATGGGAAAAAGAACTTTGAAAGGCTGCGTAACCCTTGCGCCCAGACACATAGGGGCACAAAATTATCACCCTACCCCTTATGAAAGATTGAAATCCACCTTGTTGATGCTTCCACGAGCACTCCCATTTGCCCCCACACCAATATAGGAGTCTCAATTCCTTTTAGGGAACCCTCTCCCATATATTATATAACCCTAAAACTTTTATTAGAATCTATAAAATATTTGAACAAAGGATTCCTAGTCATTCTCATCCCCCAACCCTACGCCCTCTTCTCTTAGGCCTTTTACAAACACATATCATGGAATACAAAGAGAAATAAATTTGTCAGTACCATAGATGACTGAGCAATCATACACATCGCAATTGGAAAAGAAAAACCATCAAATATTGTTTACAGATTGTGTCATTGTAATTGAGTTGATGATGGGTTTCTCAAAGTGAATGACTCTCACATGTCCGCAAAACTTGTACTGGGTTTAACATATTCACGGAAGATTATGTCATTGATTTACTCTTAATGAAGCTGCTTCCAAGTCATTTCCATTGAAAATGAAATCAGTGACAGTACAAGTTCAAGGATTAATGTAATTTTTACAAGGAAATCTTTCTCTAAAAGGGATAATCATGGTTTCAACTTTTCCCATGATTTCCTAAGTAACCTTAACATAAGTTAAAAGGGTAAAAAAAGGGCTAAACCTCAAACAAAACCTCTTCATCATCATAGTTGAGCAATACATCATCAATAGAACCCAAAATAGAGTCCATACCCATGTTGAAGCTACAGTGAGAACTGGTGGTACATGAATAAACACCAGAAACATCCCCATAATCAGACCCAGGTGCAGAACTGATGTGGGTCCAGATGAATCCAATGGCTTTAGATCAGGCAATAAGAAATAGTCAGCAACTGAGGATTGATCGTCATGGGTCGTTGGAGAGGGGTTGCTGCTTCCTCTTGATTGTATTCAACTTTGATGGAAGGGAGAGGTGAGAAGCTGTTACACCCGCACCCCAAATATACCCCTGAACCGCGGGGCAGTTTAGACGTTTGCCAAAGGCAATGCCACGGTGGCACTAGCCCACACCTGTAACCTTAGACTTAAAACATTATTACAAGAAACCCCTTGAAGTCCTGAAAGTGTGGGTTGAAGCCCCGCAGTTTTCCTTGAAGTTTGGGCCCTGACAGTAGCACCGGAGTCATGAATGGACTCACTCGTAACTAAATCCGCTCGAGAATCCGCTCGTGCTATTGCCTACCCTTTTGGTAACTTTCCTGTGGGATCCACACCCCCGTGTCCCGGACACCCTAATTAAACCTTCGGGCCATGTGGACCCCTATCCTTACCATTGATTGGTTGAGTGGGTCATGGAATGGACCCACAAGGCCTAACTTAAAGAACTAATGGGTTTTGATACCCCAACTAAAACCAAACAGACCCTAGAGGACAATTAAGTCCTATGGACCTGGGTCCAACCCCAAACAAGACCTAACTAACTAAATGGACCTAATGGTCTAAGACATAGACCAAACATGGCCTAAGACCTAACCTAAAACCATTTAAGCCTAAGGGATTAACCACATTCTACGGACCCCTAATCAAACACTACCTAAGGCCCCTTCTACCCCTTAAAGATAAGAAAAACCTTCCCATTCACTTATCTCTCCCCCTCCCAAGCAAACTGTGGAGGAGAAGAGACAAGAGAAGAATGAGGAGGAGAAAGGAAAGGGAAGAAGTAGAAGTGGGAGAGGAAGGAGAGGGGAAGGGAAGAGGATGGGAGCTATGCCAAAATGGTTGGCTGCCCCCACATCTCCTCCTCTTGCTGTCCGGACGAAGGGAGAAGAAGAAGGTGAAGGAGAAGAGATAGAAAGGAAGGGAGGAGGTCAAGAGGGCTCACCTAGCCTTGGGTCTTGCTTCTCCATTGGAGGATCTCACCAAGGTAAGACCCCAAGCTTGGTACTTCTCCATTCTCATTCCATTTTTTGGTAGGATTCCTTGAGCTTGGGCTAACCTAGGGTTCCATTTGGGACTCAAGGTGGAGCTCAGTCCCTAGTTGGGGCTCTAATGGAGCTAACCTAGACCTGGTTTGAGCTGCCACTCTTGGTTTTGGATCTTGAAACCCAACCCTTGGACTAAATTGAGACCAAACCTTGTGTGACCTTAGATCCATGAGGTGGGCCTAGGATCTAATGACCCTAAGGAGGCTTAGAAACCCCCTCCATGACCCTGAGGTACTGAGGTGCTCCAAGCTTCAAGCTGGAGCTGAAACCCTTTGAAATCTCGGAGGAGACTGTCGATGGACGAACGATCAGATCCACCAATCGTGGTACTGTCCATCAGTCTGCCCAGTATAACCCATGTGTATTGAACTGACCGGATGAAGGAACGGACTCAAGTCTGTTGCATCCGCCCAAGGCCATTTCCTCTCGGGTATGTCTCAGGGATCGACCGGATGCAGGGGCGAACTCAAGAAGCACATCCACCCATTGATCCTCTCCCTTTTAGGTGTATCTCAGGTGTTGAACGGATGCACGACTGGATCCATGTATGATGTTCCGTCTGTGGGTCCACTCGCTCTGTTTTACCTTTTGGCCTGAACGGAGTAAGAGACGGACTCACCTCTGCTGAAACCTTCCGTGAGTCCGCTTGTGCTGTCTTGGTTGAAATCTGATTTTAACCTTGGGGGCCTAGCATGGGACCCTTCTATGCATGCTTTAATGATTTCTTTCGTATTTCTAGGTTACCCAACTCGATGGATGGCCGGTGTACTGGTGAGATGCATGTTAACCACGTCAGGTGACACCCGAGTTTGGTGAGTGGGTTCTGGGTGACTTTGTTGGGCTTGAATATATATATAATATGAAATCTTAAGCATGTTATTATAAAAATATAAGCATTGTGCGCATTGCATTACTATTCAAATGTGAACTATTATGAATGTGATAGTATGCTCACTATTGTATCGGGCTACGGTGCCAGATGTGCCGGTACCGGAACCCCAATTTATTTAAATAATGAAAGTTGTTATATGTCATCCTGAACTGTAAGTGTCGTGCCGTGCTAGTACCCGAGTACTAGTTGGAATGGGACGTTGATGCACTCGGAATACCTCTCGGCACGATAAGACCTGCATATAGTATATCTGCGGCTAGGATGCTTGTTCCCTTATGCTATGACCCTTGCCAACAGAGGTTTATGTGTTGGATAGTCTGAGCACCTGTGGTTTGTGGAGGTGGGAGAGGCCAGGACAGGGGTAGTAATGGCTATCGGGGTCTGCCACTGGGTGGTCATGATGGCTTCTACCGACGTAGGTTCCCTCGTGATAATTGAGGTTTCACTGGGGCGATAGGATAAGTGACCCTCAGTGTCTCCCGAGTTATCACAGTAGCATATACTTGACCGATAAAATTTGTGTGCTAGGTAGAAAATGAATCTAACATTAGCATGCATCATTTTGCTTGATATTGATTGTATGATGTATGTTCATTCCCCTTGCTCTCTCACTAGCTAGTGTAGCTAACCCCGTTGTACAACCCCTTTTTAGTTGGTATGTAGGAGGCACTACCTTGATGAGTACCGTTGGATGCGAATCAAGTGGAGTCAGTGGCTGTGACTTGGATGTAGTTGTACATCCAAGAATGGTGTCCTTGGGGCAATTATTTATTATTTAATTCTTATATCCATTCTACAATCATGTATGAACTATATGTTTAATTATAGGAGAGATTGAATGGTTATATTATGAAAATTGTACTATTTGTTATCATTAGAGAACTGATGCTCTATAATTTCACATGATTTAATTAAATTTCGCTTCCGCTAACTCTGTAATTGGAATGGTTTATTACACTTGGTACGTTCGTTTCTGTCGTCATAATATGATGACAGGGTGGACTGTGGCTCGGGACACTGTATCTGTGATCCTGGTAGGTGATGGGATGATGTGTGATTGTCCCAGTCATACCTCTATGTGGCTAAATATCTTACATCGGGATGGGGGCGTGACAGAAGCCATGAGTAAGGTCTTGTTTGGTTCTTGTTGTTGTGTTTGTTGAATCAAAGTTAAATAGAAAGGCTTCTCTGAGAATATCATCCATGACAAATTGGGGAGCCTTGAGCACATCTCAACATTCGTGTTGGCCTATGTACGTGGTGTAATACATGGGTGTCTCATCTTCTGTATTTTGAACTCGTTTTGTTGCTTGACAACCTTGATCATGCCTGTGTGTGCACCTGAAGTAGCTCCTGTATACATCAAAAACATTAAAAAAAAATGTTCTTTAGCTTCTTCTTGGAGATCAAATCAATAACTTCTAACCAAAATTCCAAGACAATGTGGAAATCAAATTCTCCTTACAAGTTTTTAGTGTATACCTTCATATAATGAAATGAACTTGGGCCTGGAAAAATTAGTTGAGTAAATATATACATATTGTTTTGGGAAAGAGAGAATGTGGGAAGGTAATTTAATTTTATACGTATTAATTCAACCAAAAAAGATAGTATAATAACACAAAATAATTACATCATGAAAACACATCTACATATGTAGTAAGAAAGGACACACCAAAAAACCGAGTACATCAAATATCTACAACTCTAGTGTACGACCAAGGATCAAAGTTCTAACAATTGAGGTAGTTGCTCTGGAAAGTGGAAACCCCTTGGCAAAATCATGATGTTGCCCAAAATGATACATGCAGCTGCATGTGGGATCTTTGAGGCCAAAGGTTAATTTAATCTATCACTGCTGAAGAATAGCAGAACACCCCCATGGTTTAGAGTACGTAAACAACCTTATTAGAAACTAATGAAAAAAGAAAGAAGATAGTAAGAAAAATGATGAAACAGATCATGGGTTTGTACCCATTAAATAAAATTATAATAATTAGGACATTTCTACAAAAGAAGCTTGGCACAGAATGTGAATAATAAGCTCCACAAATGATAAATCAAAATAGGATGGACTCCAATTAACATTTTTTCACTTCCAATAAACAAAGACTTTCACAGGGATGGTGTGCCTCCCTGTCCCTAATGTAAATTAATCCCAAACCAAAAAATCCAGCAAGAGACTAGTATAGGCAAGATCACATAAACAGAAGAGTATGTAAACCAGAAATAGGAGACATTGTAATTCACAGAGAGATCATAAAAAGGCCAAAACCCAGGTTTAGATATCTATTGTAATGACTGGAAAGCTTTGGACTTATTGAACCACCCTGACATTAAACATGGAGAGAATGTGTCCAAGTTTCTCCTACGATTTAATGAAAACTACCCTGACATTAAACAAGATGATCCTGCTGAGAGACAAAAATTACATTAATTCAACCCAAGTTAGGTTCTGAATTTGTAGCTACCAAATCTGTCCCCTCCCTTCCTCTCTCTTCCACTCGCTACTTCTCTTTACAATCATAAAACCGAATGAAAACTTTTTCTGTTAGAAGATACTGGGAAATTCTCCTTCAAAATCTTAGCCTTATGAAAGCTTCACTACACAGAAGACTCTTGGGCCATTGGCAAGTATCACCCATGTTGGTTGTGGAGCAAAGCGATATTACATGCAAATATGTTTGGTTCAAACAGCACTGCAACAATTAAGCTCTCTGACTTATTGAAATGGATTTATATGCATATGGTCATGGAATAAGCAAAGGAGAGAAACCAAGTTCTTCTAGGAATTCATAGGTAGTTTAGACTATAGATATATCTGTGACTTATTTGGTTTATGGGTCCTTTAATTCAAGAGGTTGTGTATATGCTGACAAAAAAAAAACTGAGAAAGACCCGTTTGGACAAGTAGCTTGTAGGTACAAACTGGGAAATATCAAAAGAGAATGGAAAATGGGAAACTGACACAAAATTGATCAGAAATTGAAACAAAAAAAAAAAAAAAAGAAGCAACAACATTTCATCATTCTCTCAACCAGAGGAAAAGAGCTTAAAAAGAAGTGCCTACCTCGCCATGTCCATACTAGTAAGGCTGAACTGTTGTGAAACAACAAAAAAATAAAAAACTAATTTCTATTTCATTCACAGAACAAATAAGATGAACTAGCAAAACAAAAATAGAAAAGGCATCATAATCAAATGCTCATAACCCTCAGGGAACTGTCAACCTTCTTCTAGGATCTTAATAGTACTAGGAATGCTGGAAATTTAGGGTTTCAGGCTCAATCGAGTTAAGGTTTTAGTGGATTTAAGCGGTGGAAGAAGTAGGTATGGAAGGTGAGAAACAGAGTTTTAATGGAATAGAACTGAGGTTCGTAAATCTCCAGAACAAGGTGAGAGAGAGAGAGCTTACCTTCACTCAGGATCACGAGCAAGCAAGAGCCTTCTTCGCGAGCAAGCGAGGTAGAGCGCGAGGGAGAGCGAGAGTTACGAACGCTCTGGATCATGAGCAATCATTAGCCTTCTTCGCGAGCAAGTGAGGCAGAGCGAGAGGCACGAATGCGAGAGCGAGAGAGAGAGAGGGAGAGACGGATTTGGGACTTGAGAGTTAAAATTCCCGATAAACATAAAAATAAGAATAAATGATTTGTAGTTACAAATCACAAATTGGTCTACAAATCACATATAGGCCGAGACCAATTTGTGATTTTTGATTTATTCTATTTTGTCATAAATATAAATGAACATTATAAATTATACCAAACACAAGTAAAAATAGAAATTAATAGGATAAATACAAATACAAATCATACCCGAGAGACCCTAGACTAATAGGTTGCGAACCCAACTCACTTGCACTTGCATGCATACTTAATGTAAGATAAGGACACTTATGTCAACCAAAAAAGACAGGTGTCAGACAAAGACCGTATGTGCAAATGAGCTGGAATCATCGATTGCATGTAAACCAGCCACACAAGAGAGGATACATGGGGCCATGGAATCCTTCATGTGATGAGACTTCAGTTAGACACGATCGAGAACAACTCCTTCACATGTTAACCCATTTGACCCTCTCATGTGATACACAGGTGATTGATTAGTCCATACCAGAAGAACAGTTCTTCTTCTTCTTCTAGGTGACAAAGAGTGCTAGCAAGCCTAGCTAGAAAGAAACAAAAAAAAATGAAAAATCTCTACTAATAAATACTCTCTTATCCACTTTCACAGTAGTTTCTTGCTTCTTACTTGCAACAAATTAAGATGGTCAAGCTTATGGTTGAGTGGTGCATGGTAGCTCGCACTCCAATACAGCAATTTGACCTATGGGTGATAATCCATTAATCCCTATGATACTTACCCATAATATAAACAGTACTACTGTGAGTCTGACAAAATTAGAATTAGGGTTTATTAACCGAACTTGGGCAGACCCGGGTTTGGCGCCCACCTATGGGGCCGTCAATTGGATCAGGGTGCGTTGACCACTTAAGGAGGTGGCCTTCCTCCTTTGGGTCTCTCCCTTCTCTGTGTTTTCTATTTAAAGTGAGACAGTGATGAGATGAGAACTGATTATATATAGATATAATTAGTTACTCCTAATCCTAAGTGTATTCTTGCAACTCAATCTTGTTCACCAAATTATTAACATATTTTATGTAATTCCATTTGTTCCCAAGAATTTACAGTATTAATAAAATAGTATAAAACTTGTAACCAAATCCGTACAAGATCTTTTCGTTACGTTCCCAGTTAACATCCAAACTGATGGTGATTTATTTACGGGTTCAACTATAGAACCCACGTCTTATTCATCCGTCGACGTGGTCACAACAACCTAATTCGTCAACACTGGCACTGGCCACAGCTAATTTGAAGCCATTTATTTAAGAGATATCACTTTAAAAAACCATCTCTTTTTTTAAGAGTAAAACAAAAAAAGCAAATTGTCACAATAACCTAGAAATGAACCGCCATACAAATGCTTCACTGATAGCACCAAGCACTACAAGACTAGCTCATCCCAAGACAAAATTAATTGAGAATCTCTCTCTCTCTCTGTGTATATGTTTGGTTTCATTTCTTATTTATATCGAACATGGGCAGTGCACAAATGATCACTAGACCAAACCATCCAATTGGGTGAGTCTGCCATTGCACCCAGTGAGATTTTTTTTTTTGATAAATTCCAGTGAGACAATGTAGACAAAGGTGGACATGAATTTTACCTTTCCCTAAGACCCTAACCCTAACAAATTAAGAATCAAATAGAAAAAGGGTTCTTTCTCTTTTGTGGTAGTAGTTGATATTTGTCTTCTGTGGAGTCTCTGAGTGTTTGCAGGGATCTTCTCTGTAACCCATAATTAGAAAAAATGTGGGAAGAAAAACAAAAAGGAAATGCAAGAGAGATATGGATGGAGAGTTGGACAGAGGGGAAGAAAAGACAAGATAAAAAGCTATATACAAACAAACAGAACCAAAACTACGCAACAAAAAAGACAAAAGCTAGCATTACCCACAACTGAAATTCCTAAAAAAAGGAAAAAAGTATTACTGAAATGAGAATTTATGAGATGGACATGTTACACAGACGCCGTGAAACCGTAGACCTGCCGGAAGAGACGTCGGAGCTGGAGAGATTGCTACTGCCATCTGATTCGGTCGGCGACGCCATGAGACTTAGGAGGAGATCAGAAAAAGCGCCGATGATGAACTTATGGGTGTGCTTAGGGTTGAGATTAAGATAGCACAAGAGCAACTCTTGTAGGTAATCCCAGTCAGCCCTCACGTCGAGCAATTCACGTGCCTCAACCATCTCCTCCATTGATCGTCTGAAATCCGTGTAAGGATCCGGCGAGTACGTTGAGATAGGAATGCCACCGTTCATTAATAGCTTTTTAGTTTCTTCGGATGGAAGAGGACATTCCGGTAGTGAGTCTAGTGACTCGACGATGGAGTTGGAACGGCCAGGGGAGGAGAAGAAGAAACGTTCAGAAGCGTAGATGGTGGCGAAGTCAGGGACGGTGGTTTCGAGGTCTTCTGAGTCTGATGATGAGAAATCGTCGCTGGAAAGGCTCGTTGATTTGGAGGTTGAGTCGGAGGTGAGATCGTAAAGGGAGTTGAAGTTCTTCACCAGGATCGAAGTTGTGTCATGATCGCTCCCAGCAAAAGACGTGCGAGGGGATTGCGTTACCTCTGGGCGTTTGCATTTTGAGAAGCATAGATGGAGGTTCTTGCCTAGCGTATTCGCCATTTTCTGTTTCTCTGAGCCTCTTCGTCTCCTCTGCACGCACTGATAGTGCTTGCAGGACCGAAAAAGTGAGGGATTAGATGACAGAGAAAGAGAAGGGGACGGTGGATTTTATATGTGTTTGTAGTAGAATTGTAGTTGCAGTAGAGAGTAGAGTCTATAGAGAAGGAGGATCAAGGAAGAGGAGTTCTTGTGCTGATTTAGATGGTCACTTTCTAACCGTTGGATTTGTCAGAATGTAAGGACGGAAGTATGGGCCATCAAAGGAAGACATGCACATGAGGTGGGGTGGGGTTGTGATGTGATGTTAGATATAGGATTTACTATTCTATTGTACTGGTGTAGTGATTAAAGTTGTGTCTTGTGACTTGTAGAGAGATCAGACGGTTACGAAAACCATGTGATGTGATGTAATATCCGATGGGACCTTGAACTCCTTTCCTTTGAGATCCCCTGGGTCGGTTACCCAAAAAAACAAGAGATCCCCTGGGTCCCACTACTTTAATGTCTCCGTCAATTGTTGCCAACTGAAGACCTTTTTAGGTTGGTTCGATGTAACCTGGTTTTTCTCCGAACCAGATGCCGTTGGGTTCTCTTTTCAGGAACTTTTTCTTCAAATTAGTTTTTTCTTAAAAGCAACCCTTTCTTCAATTACGGGTGTAAATGAATACATTGAATAGTCAAAATCCGTTTTCGTATCTGTGTTTGTATCTATTTAGCACTATCCAAATCCGTCCGAAAGCTAAATGGATGCGGATACGAATAGGCTATAGTTATCCGAAAAATTATATTTACATGTAAAAGGATAAAATATCCAATTTGTATCTGTGTCCGTATCCGTTTAGGACTATCCGAATCCGTCCGATAGCTAATCCGATGCGAATGCGGATATAGCACTATCCGAACCGAATTCGATCCATTTACAGCCCTATCTTCAATGAAGATCGTAAAAGGAGAAAGATTTTCCCGTCACCCATATGGAGCGAATCCAAGATGGTTTGCTGTTATGATTAAACTCTTGAAATAATGAATTGAATTATCATCGGTAATTTTCATAATTATCTGCGAAGATCCAAAATACGCTCAAAGGGATCAATCTGGTTAGTGTTGAGTGTTGACCATGCAGTTATAGATTTGAACGGCTGTCTCCTTCCATCTTTTGGTCCACAGGATTGGGGTCCAAATTTGGATGGGGGCATGGGTTCCCGAATTCACGCAAGTGTGTCCACAGTCCACACCCACCCCCAAATTGACTTGACAAGGAATCCATTCTCGTGACCAAGCACACCCTATCATGTGGATTGAGAAGTTTATCTTTTTTTTCTGTTTTTTATTTTTGGTAAGAAGTTCTCTTTTCACTATGGGTGAAGAGAGCCTCGTCCTTAAAATTTATGGAGTTGCATTACTTGCATATTCTATTTTCAATTGGTTACTCATAGGATTAATATCCTGCGGCTGAGCTTTAGGGAATTGGAGAGGATAATTTTCCACCCTCATATGGGTTCTGAAAATTCTCTTTTCTGTATGATCTTCAAAGTATTGGATTTCCGTTTTTACTCTATAAGATAAAATAAATTTCTCTTACTTTGAATCTTTAACCCCCCCCCTCCCCCCAATCCCTGAGTTGAGTTCCTTTGCACATACATTTGCACATGTTAGGTGTCAACATGTACCTATCCCACTTGGTGTCATTTACAAGGTGAAGAAGGGTAATTATGGAAGCAAAAGGGTCATGTGCTGGTACCTAACTCTTGCAAATGTGTAACTAAGATTAGTTACACTAAGCTTGGTACTATGATAGCTTTATCCTTTGGCTCGAAACCTATATAATAGAGGTGGCTAACGACAAAGTTATTCTCATTAATGGGTTTTTGTCTCTTGTTTGTCACATAGAATGATGAACACTTTTTTTTTTCTCTCATTCCTATCGTAGGCCCATAAGCCACTAGGATGGTAGTCCAAGAGGGTGGCCAGGGGGCATCACAGCTCCGAGAGGAGAGTGTAGCTAGGGGGAATGGGGGACAAGGGAGGGGGATTTACAGGATGTTACACATTTGATTGGGGGTGAGTCGAACATGCAACCTCTTCATAAGACTTAGGTCAATATTCTATTACGACTTGTAGTCACCACCACGCCAAGAGGCACTTCCCATGAAGACTTTTATTCTCACCACCCTTGATTACACATAGTTTTACCTGATAATTTATGTAGAGTGATTATCATTTAATGAAGTTTGCATTACTTACATCACAGTAGCGTTAGATGCAAGAAACTAGTCATACCCTAAAATTTTTGTAGAGTGAATATCATTTAATGAAGTTTACGTTACTTGCCTAGCATGACATGCAGGCAGACTATAAGGACCATCTACCAAAGCTTAGTTTGCTAGCCAGCATGGGCCATGTGCATGTAAGGTTGGGGTCACCCAAATCCACAATTTATTTTATTTTATTTTTTGATAAAAACACAAGGGAGAGGGTTCCCTATGCAGTTTTGAGTGAATTAAAAAACCCTCTTTGGAATCTGACAAAAGGGACAAGGGCCTTTATGACATATTACCCCTTCACATGAACAATGATATGTGAGGGGGTGTGCACTTTCATTTTTGAGCTGGCATTGTACAAAATCTTTTCCTAAAATGCAAAACCACAAGTGGGGATATTTATGCGACAAAGCAATCAAATCACTCAACCGTACACCTTCAACTCTACACCATTATGGAATATCTTAATTGACTTAGCTCCCTTAGTTATTTTTTTGGGGGGTACAAAATCAATTTATTCAGAATGTCCTACAAAACTCCATCAACCACAGAGTGGAATTAAGCCATACTATCATACAAGACATAGATAGATACTTCGTAGCTAAGGAATCAACTAAAATGTTGATCTCCCTAAAAAAATATTAGAAATTACAAGAAACAAAGTAAGATGCCAAGTGCAAAATATTCTCCAATGACAGGCTGCACATATAAAGGAATATTTAGAAATGTTCCGTGGAAGTATGATGCAGGCTCTTTACATTTAATCTCCACTAGAAAACGCTCTACACAATCTAAGATCGCCTCCAACAAACCACTTCTAATTGCCATTGCTTTGTCTAACAAAATAGAATCAAAAACTTGTTGACTCCGAATTTGCAATACAAGGTCACCCCAAATGGTCCATGATCACTATGCCTATCCTCCCCCCTTGCTTCTTATCACTGCTCCAAGATGCTTTAGCATTCAATTTTCGACAAAGAGGGGGAGGAGGCATCCAAACCTTAACACTAGTTGAAGACCTATATCATTTGAAAATCAGGGGGTGACGTGTAATTTACCCTAATAATAATATGTAGTTTCAGTTCACAAATCACAATGGCATAAATATGAGGGAGAAGTTGTTGCCACTGTTGTTTTCTGCCGTTGCTCGCTAGCCACCCTCCACTTCTATTGCCATCTATCGTTGCTACTGTTGCAACCCTTGAACCTCTGCCACCCTTGCAAGCCATGAACGGCATTTTTAATCCCCTCCCTATCCCTCTCATCATCGTATCTCTCAACCTTGTTCGTGAGCCTCCAATCGAAGCCCCCATCCCTCAGCATCTGTGTATCGTGCTCTGCAACCCACTACCACCCACAAACCCGGCCTGGCAAATCCCCCTACAACCACAACCCTCCAATCCCCTCTCCAACAACAACCCACTACAACCCCAATCCCCCCCTCCTTAGTTCATGACTCCAGCCCATGTCCGTGACTCCAGCTCCTGTTCGCAACTACAACCCTTGTTCAGAGCATAGTTGGTTAAAATGCATTTTAAACACCATTTTTTTTGTTGGTTTCCAAATTGATCTCAATTATACAACAAAAAAAAACCAAAAAATAGGAAACGAAATTTGCCATTTTTTTGTGAAAATGGAACCTTTTAAAAAACTTAATTTTTATTTTAAATTTTAAATTTAATATTAAAAAAATATAATTAGTACATCAAATGATCAAATATTATTATTTAACCAATAGTACATGAGTTGGTCCCAAAATTTATCCTCTTTTCTTCAATATTTTTCAAATCTGTACATTTAAAAGATGTACCATCCATTTTCATTTTTTTGCCATTTTCAAAATATTTGACCGTATTTTTTATTGTCTCGTTTGAATTCTGAGACATTATACACATGTTGAATCGAACATCGTACTCGTTTTAACTAACTATGATCTAGTCCCTGTGACTGCCCCGCTCTCCTGTACTAGCAAACCCTCATCCTCCTTCCTGCAACCTCCTCCTCCCTACAAACCCCATCTACAGTCAGCTCATCCTGCAAGTCCCCCCCCCCAACTCCCCGCATGTTCCATGTTCGTGACTGTAGCCCATGTGTGAAGGTTCTCTCCTCCCCCACGATCCCTCCCACAAGCCAATGGCATTGCTGCTAAACCCACTCTCAAATCCCCTCTCCAACTTACTGTATCACCCACGCCCGCAAACCACCCCCTCTCTCTTGCAAACCTCATGCTCTCCACACTCTTGAGCTTTGGGCATATTCTGATGCCGATTGGACTGGTTATGTTTCAGATTGTCAATCTATTATAGGTTTCTGTATTTTTTTGGAATATTCTCTTATCTCATGGCGTAGCAAAAAACAATCTATTGTTTCTCGCTCCAGTAGTGAGCTAAGTATCATGCCATTGTTGATACTATATCTGAGATTATCTGGCTACGAAGGCTTCTTCATGACATGAGAATCTCCTTGAGTGCTCCAACTCCACTTTCCTATGACAACTAAATTGTTATTTAGATAAGTCACGATGAAGTTTTTCATGAAAGGACAAAGTATATTGAAATTGATTGTTATTTTATTCATCACCATTTTCATCAAGGAATACTTATTTTGCCACACATCTCCTCAGAATATCAATCGTTGATACTTCACCAAGGCTCACACTCTAGTGTGTCTTTGATTTCTTAAATCCAAACTTCAAATGATTTCTCATCCTCCATCTTTAGTTTGAGGGGATGTTAGCTATAACATTGGGAATTGTGTTTAGCCGAAATATTTTCCATTTTCTTATATGATCTTCCCTTGTATAGATCTACCATATGTAGACACTCTCTATTTATATTTATTCTCTTGAGGAATGAACCGATAATAAAAATTTGAGAAAATGGTTCAACCTCCATAAGAAGCGAAAATCCCCCCTCTTCTATGTTAATGTTTCCATGTGTACTCCCATGACCCCGTGCTGGCACAGGACCAAGCTCCTGGACAGCAAATTCTCCCTAGCTCTACAAAATTTTAACAAAGTTCACACCTGATTCTAAGATTTTAAACTCTGGATGTGACCTATGTCCCTTCTTGTACAACAATTGAAAGTGTTGTTGGTGAAGCCTAATTTTGGTCCAAAAAGTGATTCAGAGGATCTTTGGAGGGTCGTTGCGGCCTCGAAACAAGCTTGGGTTGCCTTAAAGATGTCACCGCCAGAGGCAGTGAGTTGTGTTGGGCTCGTCGAGACCTTCGAAACAATATGTATTTCGACATATGTTATGTTTTGATCCGACCCTGTCCGATTCAGTAATTTTTGGGTCCAAGGGCATTTCTATACTTTCTCGGGTTAGGGCTTTTCTATAAAGTCTCCTTATCTCTTTGAGAGGTGTGAGAGTGAAATCTGAGGGTTTGTAACATTTCCAGAGACATAGTGAAATTCGTTCTATTACTCGGCCGTGGGCATAGCTTCCCATCTTGGGGGTGAACCAGGTAAATCTTGTGTGTTTGTATGTTTTTGTTCTTCTTTGTTTTTCGTATTTCTTCTGCACATCGCCATTTCTAGGCATTGTTTTCTTAACAGAAAGAACCAATGAGGAGGACGGAAGACCTTGTAAGGAAATGTAGGAGCCCCATGGCCTTTGACATGTTGGGCACCTATATACTTCATACACATGTGATAACGGTCAAGTTCTCAAAGCTTCAATTATTGATCAATGCTGGTACTTAAACGCCCTACTTGTACTCTGCAAGTCCTTGGAACCATGTGGAAAACCCCGTACTCTTGTCTTGATGCATGAACACAAGGGTGTTCATTAAGGAGTTCATAAAACGTGTATTAATGGATAATAATGTATCAATTTCTCCCTTTACTACCTTACAAAAAAAACTCTAAAGCTGTGGTCAATTAAACTGTACAATAAATAATGACGCTTATGTCAACAAAGCAGTGTGCTTGTAAAGTTGAACAATTATATTAAGATCCAAGTTTCAATTCAATGACAAACAATGGTTCTCTTCCCAAACAGAGGCTTTTGTCTTGCTTATGCTCGAGTACCGTTAAGAGTTAATTCGTCTATTTTCTTTTACTTAAGAAATGGCAGTTCAGCTAAGCCCCCTTTCAATTCAATGTTCCTTTCAGAAAAAGCAATGTCTCCGGATAACTATTTGGGTGGATCTAGGGCTGCAACAGAGTTGGGTTGGGCCGGGCTTTATAGAACCCTAGTCCAATCCTAAGTCCCCGCTAGGCTTAGGCCCGATCTGACCCTGTCTTTGGGCCAGAAAAATCCAATCTTGACCAGCCTTCAAGGTCAGGCCGGGCTGACCCTGATTGACCCTGATCATGGGGAGGGGAAGGAAATGCATGGATTGAAATGGGCCAGGGAGAAAATTATCAATTTTACGTAAAATAACACTGTAATAAGATGTAGTATATCATTTATCGTCTTCATATATAATATATTATATAACAAAATGTGGGTGACGTTTGAAGTTTATAGTATATATATTATATCAATATATATTTTATAGTATAACTTAAAACAGGGTCGAGCCAGGCTTAGCCTGAGGCCTCAACCCTAGTCCGACCCAACCCTGACTCAGGGCCAGAAATTTCCAGCCCTAACCCGCCCTCAAGACCAAATATCTCAGCCCAGGTCCTGTTCGGGCTCAGGGCGGGCCAAGACGGGTTCGGGCCGACAGGGCCAAACTTGCACCCGTAGGTGGATCTATGTTGTAGATGATTAAAATTTGAAAATTTTGAGTCGGGTATGGCATTCGTCTCTTTATTGAGTTGGATTCGAATTATACTAAAATAAGTGGTAGGTGATACCACATTCTTTTTAGGGAAGAAGAACGCTGCTTGGTCATGTGGCCTTTGCACTAGCGAGGGGGCAAATGAGGGGGACGGGCAAGGGCATCGATTGGGAGGGTTTTTCATTTTGTAAGAGTGCACGAGGCACCAGTGTGGGTGTCAATGAGGGGATGCGCGAAGGTATCGATCAGGAGGAATTTTTCATTTTGTAAGAGGGTGGGAGGCAATCATTGCAGGAGGTTGTGTCTAGGCACAGGGACCACGCAATGAGGCAGCATTCTTCTTCCCTTCTTTTTATTAGCAAAATTTCAACCCAAAATGAATAAGGAAAGTGGCTCAAAGTTGAACCTAGAGTTCCAAAAATTACAAAATAATCATTTAATATGTTTACATTTGCCCTGAAATGAAAAAAAAAATCTCGTTTATGTTGATGCCCTTGTGCGTGTTCTCATTCGCCCCCATGCTGGTTCAAAGGTTATGCGACCAAGCAATGAATTGGCCTTCTCACATTCATTTGCCACCTTTGGGCCTTGGTGCAACACTACATGCAACAATCTATAGTTAGATTTTGTAAAGGGGAAAAGAACGCGGCGCACGGCTCCTATGCCTATACACAGGGTTGCACAAAATGAACGCCATGCCCCCATTGGAAGGTAGAAATCCCTAAGGGCGCGACGATCATTTCGTGCAGCCCTGTGTCTAGGCGCAGGAGCCGCATGCGACCGGATAACATTCTCTTCTCCTTTTGTAAATTAATTAGGCACCAATTTAAGACAACTACGAGTTGGTTGGTACCTACCAAAAGGGTCTAGGGTCCTAAAATGTCACTATGTTGACTATCCAATCTTCACCTTGTGCTTTAAGGCATTTCCTCTTCCCCACACCTCTCTCTCTCATATAGAGTGTAATTCAAAGTTCCAATCTGTGGTTATAAAACAGTAGCAGTACTCGTGTCAGTCTCAGGTTCTCAGCCAAATACCAATATGGATCGGGTATATCGAGTCATATTGGGTAGATTTGAACAGCGTTTGATATGCATTCTTGGAATGTATTCTAGGTCGATTTCACATTCTTGAAATGAACCTAGAATTCATTCAAAGAATGCATACCAAACACAGCCTTGATCTCAAAAATCATTTTTTTGGGTGCTCCACCGACTGTTCTAAGGTATCGAGTGCGGCCAATATTGATCATGGTTCTAAGAATCTATATTAGATTGGCTGAATCAAATGATCAGTGTCGGCCTTTGGATCAGATATCGATTCGAATTGGTCGATCCGGCCTGATCCAAATCAAAGCATAACAAATCCATATAAGTTGATCCAGACCAATATGGGCCGATACAGACCGATACCAATTCTTAGAACCATGATACTTGTCAATATTGGGCCAATCCGGGGAAGGATACTAAAAAATGACATTTTCAAGCCTTGTAACTAGTCTGAACCGATACGAACCAATCCGGATAGATATGAATTGGTATCGACATATTGATACATAGTTATACAATACATTGTTTTAGAACCAATGTCCGATGTGGCATTGTAAAGTAGGTTTGGGAAATTAAAACACAGGCATTGGCTCCAATCTCCATATCGCTTTAATTTAATGCATTAGATTTTTTTTTTGGTACAAATTTAATGCATTAGATTAAAAGGTGTAGAATGTTGTTCATAAAATAATCCTCATCTTTCTACTTCTAGCTTTGGTTGTTAGACTAATAAAATGTCTAACCACCTTCTTAATACACACAATATTCTAAGGATCCTTTCTACCCCCAAAAAACAAACAAAAAGAATAAAAAAAAAAAATGTTCCATGGATCGACAGGACAAGGATTAATCCACTTCTGGCACGATTTCCATGGTGCCATTTATAGTATTATCCCAGGAAACAGGATTTAGTGCTTTTATAGTGTTGCTCTTCCCTGTCGATTCATTGTTGAGGTGGTCGTAACCAATTAACCAGCTCTTGAAATATGAAACCAAGAATAGTTTGGAACCTTGATTGACCTGAAAGCCTAGAATTCTTCTTCCCCCACAAAAAACAAAAAATGGTCATAGAGAAATCTTTCTGCGGTTCTTTAACAAAAAGGAAATGTTCTACCAAAAAAAAAAACAAAAAAGAAATACCAAGAATCATTATTGACCGTACATGGATGGAGTTGTAATGAAACCAATACTGTGCATGCCTAGCTTGGAAAATGGTGTGGGGCTTCAGAAGTCGATTTGCATTGCAATGGATTCGATTTGCTGAGGAGTTTTAGCTATGAGAAGAAGTGTTTGCGAGAGAGGCCAAGCATGAGACAGAGGAGCCGGATCCGTCCCAGTGTGGTTCTTCTTGGAGCAAATGGGAACAACAATAGATTGCTTCGTAGCAGGGTGAGGCTTTGGTGCGTGAAATAGGATCTTCTTAGAGTAGGGTACTCCGACAAAACGAAATGGTGAGAGCCGTCGGGTACAGCGAGAGGAGTAAGAGATGTTGGGATATCTACACATAAGGCACAAAAGAATAGTCTCACATTAGATATGAAAGGAAATGTGGATATGTACTTGGGCATCTTCTCCTTAACGGCTAGCTTTTGAGGATGAGACCTAAGATCCTAACAAGAGAGAGGTTCGGTCTGAGAGTGGAGAAGAGTGGTGGTAGCGTGGATAGCAGATCTCCGACGGCCACACTTGCGAGATGGTGAGAGCCACTTGACAAAGCAAGAGGAGTGGTGGACTGATCTGTGGTGGCGGCACAGGTTGCACTCAGACATAGGAAGGACGAAGTGACCACCCTACCCCTCATGATATGAAAAATCCCATCCTTGTTGGATGCCCCTACCCTGGTGCAAGGGCCACACAACTTGCCCAGCCATTCCCTTTGAAGCAAAGTAACGACAGAAGTCCATGGAATGTGTACCTCAGCACCATGGTATGTAGTGAACAACTGAACATGGTTTTAGGTATTGGTATCAATACGTATTGATATTGGTCGTGATTGATACCGATGCCTAATATCCGGATAGGTATTAGAAAGTAGGGCTGCAACAGGGTCGGGTTGGGCCAGGCTTTATAGAACCCTAGCCCAACCCTGAGTCCCCTTAGCTAGGCCCAGGCCCAACCCTGACCCGCCCTCAAGGTTGGGCCGAGCTGACCCTGATTGGCCATGATCATGGGGAGGGAGAAGGAAATGCATGGGCTAGAATGGGCCGAAGAGAAAATTATCAACCTTACGTAAAATAACACTATAATAAAATATATTATATCATTTATTATCTTTATATATAATATATTATATAACAAAATGTGAATGACATTTAAAGTTTATACTATATATATTACATCAATATATATTTTATAGTAAACTTAAAACAGGATTGGGCCAGGCCGAGCCAAGCTTATCCTGAGACCTCAACCTTGACCCGACCCGACCCTGTCTCATGATCATAAATTTTCAGCTCTGACCCGCCGCTCTTAGGGCCTAATATCTCAGTGCAGACCCTGTTCGGACTCAGCCTTAGATTCTTGGTTAAGAAAGTAACTTTAATATCGGCCCTATATGTATTGATATCAGTTCTGGATCTTCTTATACCGAACTACATCCATGATACTAAAACAACCAACAGCCCATAGAGTTTATGGTTTAAAGCATTCACCAATAAAAGGAAGCCACGTTAAATAGTTGGTGACGTGGAAACCCACCGACGAACTGTACAGCACAGGAGAAGTGGAGAACTGGACTGGTGAAAAGGAAAATTTTATTCCCAATAATAGACATTGTTTCACAACCAAACTACTGAAATGACATTCCCAAGTTAGACTGTTTAAGAGGCTTATTGAAACACAACACAGGGGTGTTTATGAGAGAAAAAAATGGGGGGTGAAACGGCAATAGTCGGGAATCTTCAATAAATAAGGGTAATTTTGGAACTTAAACCCCGAAAATAAAATAGTCTTCTCGTTTCCGCAAGGTGCACATGATCGTAACTCTCTTCTCAATTGGAGAAACTGAAGGGTGTTTCATGTTTATTTGAATCTCATCTTATCGATCTGACATGGAAGACGACCTCTCAAGTTCTCTATGAGGTCTTTAATGGCGTCTTGACTCTTGATACTTCGAACACTGATAGTCTGATGGTCGAAAACTTTTCTGATTGCCATGGCTGCACCTTTCTTCTCCACGCCTTTCCAGCCCTACGTTTACCAGGCAAATAGTTCACTCTCTCTTCCATTTCACTCAATGTCCTTCTTCTTTTTTCAGTCTTCAGTTTTCTTCCCTTGGTTCAATGCTAGATCAATTCAGTATGTGGAAAGATCTAGGGAAAATTTTAGGTGATTTGATGTCAATTCATCAAGAAAATCAATTTAAACGAAAAAAAGGACAATCAATCTTATTTGAGAACTTTTTTATTCGTTTTTTTTTATTATGTGTGGCTTGATCACTCCACGGCCCCTGTTGTACTTGCGGTTTGATTATATGGCATTGTGATTTAAAAGCTAGTAAAAACATAGTTGAATCCTTTATTTCTTCTCTAATTACAGTCTTTTATTGGGATGCCATGTCTTATTTTTGCGGTCATAATTGCCAGTTGGTTGAGGCTTACCTGGATTGTCAAAAAAAAAAAAAAAAAAAAAAAAAGCTCTGTTACAAACTTACAATAGGTACTGAGGATAATCCTTGTGATGTTAACACCGAAGAACTAATTGTATGTTTGTGTAAGCTGGAGAATTCAAGTTACCTGACATGGATGTCGTATGTGAATCGTATACTATGTAACCATCTTAAGATTTGTAATATCAAAGCCTTTCTTCATTATTCATTTGAAAAGTGTCTTTGAAGCTCGGTCAATGATGCCAAGGTTTCCATACTGTATCGTCATGATTCCCTCATTGGTTATTCTCTAGTTTTTCTACATTGGCTCCCCCCTCCCACCTAACCATGTAATTTTTTTTAATGTTATGGGATAACAATTGAATGTATATAGTACATTCCTCTGGTCAAGTGAGAGCACTTTCACATATCATTTAGTGAATATCATAGAGCATTTATTAATTTTTTCTTCTATGCTGGAAAAGGGTAAAGAAATAATCACAATAGTAATTACTTTAAATCATCTTTTGGTTTACGAGCTGAAAATATTTGGAGGAAGTTGGAGGGAGGAGTTGGTGGACAGGATCTTTCTCAGAGAAAAACAACTGAACAAAATTATAACCTATATTATTGCATTATTCTGCTCTCCGTAGGTGGGCAAAACATGCTATATAGCATTAGTTTATTTTTTAGAATTATGTTTCCAAGTGAATCATGAGTTGAGAAGTATGTTATTGATGTTTAACTATGTAGATGTCTTGTGTGCTTCATAGATCATAAACTAATAAGACAATCATGTATTGCAGAGTCAACAATCAGCTGTTATACCCTTTCAAATTTTGGGTGGTGAAGCTCAGATTGTTCAGGTACTTGGTGCAAAATAGATTTATCTCAGTTTTCCTAGTTTTACTCTCTTGGTTCATGGAACTCTTAAAATTCGTTACGTGACCCTCATTCTTTCATGATCAGATCATGTTAAAACAGCAAGAGAAGGTCATTGCAAAGCCTGGTAAGTCTCCTTGTCAAATGGTTTTGCTATCGATGGCATGACTGCGTGAGAGCTTTTGTGAAAGCAAATGCTTTATTGAGTTTTGTGGTTAATTCACTAGGATTGAGTATTTAGTTTTTGAGTTTTAATTTATTATTCAACCAGAATTTCTAATTTATGTGCACCTTGTAATCTTCAGATTTCTCCTTCTCTCTCACGCACACACTCATTCACTTACTCAACATATTCTTCCCCCCTCCCTCCTTTTAACAATAAGGAACAAGAAGGATAGAAATGCATGAAAGCCAACAAAGCCTCTATCCAGTTACCTGAGAATGGATTCACCAGTATACAATGAGTCGATGCCCACTTCTTTCCTAGCTAGCTGATTCAAATAAGAATTGGTTGGTCTAGCCATCCAACAGAGTTAAGCATCTATATGGATGCCCTAGAATGAATCCTCCTTTACTTACCCAAAAAAAAGAGAGAAAGTTATCCAGGCAATGCCCCTCTATGATAAGTCTACCGAACTACTCAACATATTCTTCCCCCCTCCCCCCTTTTAACAATAAGGAACAAGAAGGATAGAAATGCATGAAAGCCAACAAAGCCTCTATCCAGTTACCCGAGAATGGATTCACCAGTATACAATGAGTCGATTCCCACTTCTTTCCTAGCTAGCTGATTCATATAAGAATTGGTTGGTCTAGCCATCCAACAGAGTTAAGCATATGTATGGATGCCCTAGCATGAATCCTCCTTTACTTACCCAAGAAAAAGAGAGAAAGTTATCCAGACAATGCCCCTCTATAATTAGTCTACCAAACTTCATCTCTCGCTGTCATGCTCTCCAGGGAACTTGATATGTCACCAGCAATAGCTGTTTAAAATATTCCTGAATGCTTTTGACCTGCAAAACCAGATTGAACCTCAGTTGCATCCCTTGGTGGTTCGATGCAATTGGGCTCAACTTGAAGCCCAGGCTTGGAAATCAAGCATATACACAGATCGGGTAATCCAGATCTGGGTTTGAGGAGTTAGAATTGGATCGAGTGAATCGCGGTAATCGTCTGAATCGGAATCGGCGGGACCTGACCTCGATTCCAGTCAATTTTTTAATCCTTTTTTTGAATTGGTAGTGAATCATGTTTGATCTTTTTAACTTTGGCCATTTTCCCCCTCTTTTTTTCAGTAAAATAATAGAAAATCAATGAAACTAACCTCTTTTAGCAAGATACCCAATTTTTAATAATAAAAAAATCCCAGATTTTGTGAAATCTTTGTTTCTTCCCAATTTCATTTCTAGGGTTTAAACCGATTCTGATTCCGGGCAGGAACCGATCCCGTCCTGTTTCCGTACTCTTGTACCAGATAAAGTAGGATTGGACCAATCCAACCTGGAATACGGAGAGTATCGACCAATCCATGGGCAATATTGGTTCTTCGCACACTGCATTGGCTAATTCACATAATGTGTCCACCCCAGATCGGTTGGTAATGCTTGGGTAGAATTCAAGGAACAATCATGGTACTTATATCCTGGCATATGTGTGATCTCAGATCTGGCCTTTCAGGTCTTCAGGCAGGTCAAAAGTGTCTGTCAGACATTATGACCTCCTGTTGTACATGGTCAATTTAATATTAAGTATAATGTCTCTTAATTCCTGGAAGTTCATTCATATTTCCATTTCTAAGAAAACCAGTTTTTATACCTTTAGTTGTACATATTCTCTTAGAATGTTAATCTCCAAATCCTAGCTAAAGGTGATGGTCACAACTACCTCTGCCCCTCTGATGTAATTAATGCTTTTTAGGTTCTATGTGCTACATGTCTGGATCCATTCTGATGGAAAATGTTTACCCCCCTGAAAACGAAGGCGGAATGTTTCAATGGCTTTTTGGAAAGAGTGTGACTAGCATAGTTCTCCTAAATCCTGCTCCAAATGATGGATTTGTTGGAATTGCTGCACCTTCACTTGCTAGGATACTCCCGGTCTGTATTCAGAAATCATATTACTAATTATATGTATTGTCAAGTATGCATTTTCTGCTGAAATTTGTATTTTGGTGATTTAGTAAGAATTTTTTCATAATGCCGGACTATCGAATCATACTCATCATTATTCTGTATTTTACATTTCTTTTATAGATTGACCTGGCAATGTTTGGTGGAGAAATTCTATGCCAGGTAGAGCTGATTCATCCCTTCTGTTTTTATATACTAAGAAGTTGGCTAGAGTTCTGTCCCTCTTGGCTATGTAAATATTTGATTCTTTGCTGTAGTCACTTTATTGCTTTTGTTGGAATTATAGTTCACTTCGTGAAAATGCTTGTTGTAGCCAGATGCGTTTCTTTGTTCAGTCAACGATGTAACAGTTACGAATGCAGTTGATCATAGGGCCCGTATTGTTGTTGGTGGTGCAGAGGTGAGACCATCATACAATTGATGTTAATGTGCATTGAAATCTTTATTAACTGTTGTATTTCTCCCATTCATCATTTCATCCCCTTCATCACTATGCAACATGCATATTTTGACAGGGAATTTTGAGGCAGAAGCTCACGGGCCAGGGACTAGCCTTCATTGTTGCTGGTGGATCTGGTATTCATTCCTTCCCTTGTCATAGTGCTTCATTCAAGGTTGCTTAGGGGTTTCCTGAACCTGGTTTATTGATGGTGCTACTCTGATGCTGTGATGAGAAGTCTCTTGCCCATTTGGCATTTATTGTTGATTTATTATCTGTTGATTTTTACTCTTTGACTCTAGTGAACACAACAAAATAATGAAAATTTGACACGATTATGGTAAACAGTGAATAATTGTGGGTAGAAATGAGAGAGACAGGAAGATAATTGTGTAACAGCAAAGGAAACTGCTGAAACTTGAAAGACATCCGAACAAAGGAGAGGGTAATGCAGACCAGTCACAAGTGATAACCAGTCCACAAGAGGATCGCAAACTTCAGGTCCAACAACATTAAATACTTTGATCGGTTCTCAGTGTAACAGATTAGAGCCCTAAGTCTGATCAGCAGCAAAGGAATAACAGAGAAGAAGAAGAAGAAGAAGAAGAAGAAGAAGAAGAAGAAGAAGAAGCAGAGAAGAAAAAGAGAGATTGATTGAGAGATTCAAATCTCTCACGATTTGGTTGAAGGCAAATCGTGAGAGAGCAATCATATTTATAAACATAGCACTTAAGTGATTACAAGCATAGTACTAAAACTCGCGAAATTTCGGTCGAGATATCGAATATTTCGAGTATCTCGACCTGTCCGAAACGAAACGCAAGTCTGATATGAAAAAATGCAATATTTCGATGAAATTTCGGTCATCTCGTTTCGGAAATTTCGGAAATCTCGGTAAATTCGGTAATCTCGTTTCGAAAATTTTGGAAATCTTGGTCATTTTTAGCATTTTACACCCACAGAAAAATACCATATTTCGACGAAATTTCGGTATCTCGGAAATTTCGGTCAGACCGAAACACCGAAATGAAACGAGATTTAGTACCATGATTACAAGTGAACTACTCAAAATACCCCCCAATAGAATAAACCCTGAAATAATAAACCAGAAATATAAATAAGACAAAAATACCCACAACAACTAGAAAATATAAAATGACTACTCTTAACACTCCCCCCCTTGCTTCCCTCCACCACAGGCACTGTCAGCTCCCGCTCCGCTTGGGATATGGTTAGACATAGAGGGACACCTTGTCCTTGGCAAAAAGTGGTTTGGTACAAAGGCCACATCCCTAGGCAGAGCTTCACTGCTTGGCGTGCTTTAGCAAATTGTCTCCCAACTCAGGCCTTTCTAATCCACCGCAACATGCAAGTCTCTCCTAGATGCTGTCTTTGCTGGAATGGGGATGAAGACATAGATCATCTTTTCTTCACTTGTCCCTTTGCAGCCTCCATTTGGAATCGGGTTCTCCGCCATTGTTGGCCTGCTCGTAGAAGACCTCTTCCGCTTTCTCGGGAATGGATTTGGATTCATATGACTTTTGGTGGTAACTCGATTTGTGACTCGGTTGGAAAGCTTGCCTTTTGTGCTACTATATCTCACATTTGGATGGAGCGTAACCTTAGAAGATGGACGTCCAACTCCCGCTCTCTTGACAAGATTTGGAAGGCCATCTTCTTTGACGTTTCATCTAAAGCTAACTCCCTCACCCTGACTAGTGTGATAGATTCCCCAAGGAACAGACTTATTGTTGTCTCTTGGGGTCTTCCTTCCACTATTTTGCGCTCTACTTAGCCTCGGGCTTCTTGGCCTTCGGGCATGTATATCCCTTCCCCCGTTTCTTTGCAATTAAATTATTATTCATCCAAAAAAAAAAACACTCCCCCTCAAGCTGGAGCGTAGACATCACCAAGATCCAGCTTGGAACAACTACTCAAGAACTGAGGTCGAAACAAAGCCTTCGTACACATATCTCCAAGCTGAAACTGGGAACGAACAAAAGGAGTAACAATCAGCTTTTTCTGAACAGCATCTCGAACAAAGTGACAGCCAACTTCAATGTGCTTGGTTCGCTCATGAAAAACAGGGTTGTTGGCAATATAGATGGCAGCTTGGTTATCACAGTACATCTCCATGGGTTGATCACTGAAATAACTAAGCTCACGAGCAAAAGAATGAACCCACATTAATTCTGCAGCTGTACGAGCCATAGCTCTATACTCTACCTCTGCGCTGGAACGAGCAACAGTGGTCTGTTTCTTGCTTTTCCAAGTAACCAAATTACCTCCAAAGAAAGTGCAATAGCCTGTAGTGGATCTTCTATCGCCATCAGAACCAGCCCAATCAGCATCAGAGAACCCAACAATGCTGGTATGACCATGGCGACGATAAACCAGCCCCTTACCTGGAGCACCCTTGAGATAGCGTAAAATACGACAAGCAGCATCCCAATGCACTTGCTTAGGTGTTTGCATGAACTGACTAACAACCCCCACAGCAAAGGAAATATTAGGTCGAGTAACTGTAAGGTAGATAAGTCTACCGACCAGACGTCGATACTGATGTGGGTCACTAAATTCCTTGTCATCAGAAGTGCCAAACTTGACATGGGGATCCATAGGAGTATCAATAGGTTTGCAACCCAACATTCCTGTCTCATCAAGCAAATCAAGAATATACTTCCGCTGGGATAGGTGAAGACCTCGAGAACTGCGAACAACCTCAATGCCAAGAAAGTACCTGAGGCTACCCAAATCCTTGATCTGGAAACTGTCATGCAAATACGTCTTTACCTGTGCAATCCCAGAAGCATCATTACCAGTAACAATAATGTCATCGACATAGACTGCTAAGACAACCACGTTAGACCCCTGACGTCTAACAAATATAGAATGATCAGAGTAGCATTGAGAGAACCCACAACCAGCCACAACACTGCTGAATTTATCAAACCATGCACGGGGAGACTGTTTCAGTCCATAAATTGCCTTATGAAGGCGACAAACCCGGACACTATCTGTTAGTTATATTGGGCCAGAATACCATGGGGGTATTCTAGACTTTTTTCCTTTATTATTTGTTAGTTTCTTATGTGGTTTAATCCCACATTGCTTATGTAATTATTTTTACTATTTCATTATAGTTATAAATACAATGTGCTTGGGATGAACTAATCATCCAAGCATTAACCTAATTCAAATCTGTTTCTACATGGTATCAAAGCAGATTTCGAACTAGGGACACCAATTTTTCTCGGTTTTTGTTCTTCTTCTCTCTCTCAATCTTCTTCTCTTCTAGTTCTCTCCTTCTTCTCCCTTGTTCTTCATTCCCATATAGGGCAGCACTGATGAGGTAATCATGCGATCCAGTTGCTGCCCCCATTACCTCATTTATGACTTAAAATTCTGTTCGATAGACTCCAATCAACACTGTTGCGATATTGGTTCTTCAGTTCCTTCTTGGAGATTGCTTCTACATCAGATACAAGGGCTCCTCTCCTCTCTTTGAAGACCAGAAGCTGCTACAGAATTGTTGTTTTATTGGTTCAAAAATTATTCCTCAAGATTGAAGACTTCCTTGAGATTGATTCCTCCATTATCAAGGTTTTTTTCAAAACCCTGACATCTATCGATCTTAGGGTTATTGCTGCCCACTGTTGCTGATTTTTTGCAGGTGTTTTCTTCACTTATAAGGGCTCATTCAACAGCTATATCAGCTTCTACAGATCTGTTTTTTGGTGTGTGAAGACCTTGAGATCGATCCCATCATTACAGCCTAGGCTCATCCATCGATTCCATCACTTTAGGGTTTTGTTCAAAACCCTAAAAACCATAATCGATCAAGGTTCCTTTATTGGCTGCTGGTTCTATTTGTTTGGGCCTTTACTTGAAGTTGTTTGGCCTTCTCTGCTGCCGGTATGGGTGACTCTACCAACTCTCGCTACTTGTTCATGATGGCAATCATAAGACAGATTATCACGCGACTTTCCACCTAACCCCATCGATTTGGATGGCTCAAATTACCTTACGTGGTCCGGATCAGCCTCCTTTGCCATTGG
>NW_025317699.1:0-37787 GCF_018873765.1 Telopea speciosissima
AAATTTTCTCATACTCATCCGTATTGCAATTATAATGATACGTTTTCGAAAATAGGAGATAAAAATCTTTAGGTGAAACTGATTTAGAGGTAATATCAGCCCAGTTCTTGGATTCTCACAGAATGAGGCCAAATCTAGCTGAAAGTAATAAATTCCTTGAGCCAACTTCCGGGCATATTAACTTTGCACATGTTTGTCGGGTTCGCTATTATAATTATGTGTTTACAAAAATGGGAGATAGAGATCTGTTGGTGAAACTAATTTAGAGGATTATTGGCCTCTTAGATTCTCTGGACCAATAGAATGAGACCCAATCAATAAAAAAGTACTTAAATTCTTAGGGCCAACTTCCGGGCGGAATAACCTTGCCATACTCGTCCGGTTGGCTATTATAATATGTATTTTGAAAATAGGAGAAAGATCAGTAGGTAACACCAATAATTTAGAGGAAATATCGCCCAAGTTCTTGGACTCTCGAGACCGAAAGAATGAAACCCAATCCAGCATAAAGTACATAAATTCCTTGAGCAAACTACTAGGCTGAATAAAATATCCCATAATCGTCCCGTTCGCAATTATAATGATATGTATTCGGAAAAGGAGATAGAGATCTGTAGGTGAAATTGATTTAGAGGTAATATCAGCCTAGCTCTTGGATACTCCCGACCGACAGAATGAGACCCTATTCAGTAGAATGTACTAAAATTCTTACGGCCAACATCCGGGAAGAATAACTTAGCCCATACTCATCTGGTTAGCCATTATAATATGTGTTACAAAAATAGGAGATAGTGATTTGTAGGTGAAACTAATTTATAGGAAATATTGGCCCAGATCTTTGATTTTCTGAACCGATAGAATGAGACCCAATCTAGCTGAAATTACTAAAATTCCATTGGCCAACTTCCAAGCGGAATAACTTTATCCATACACATCCGGTTAGCCATTATAATGATACACATCGGAAAAAGGAGCTAGAGATCTGTAGTTGAAACTGATTTAGAGGAAATATCGGCACAGGTCTTGGATTCTCTGGACCAACAGAATTAGACCCAATATAGCATAAAGTACAAATATTCCTTTAGCCAACTACTAGGCGGAATTAATTTGCCCATACTCATCCAGTTCGCCATTATAATGATATGTTTTCGGAAAAAGGAGAAAGAGATTTGTAGCTGAAACTGATTTAGAGGAAATCAGTCCAGTTCTTAGATTCTCTAAACTGACAGAATGAGACCAAATCTAGCTAAAAGTACTAAAATTCCTTAACCAATTTCCAGGCGGAATAAATTTAACCATACTTATCAGGATTGCAATTATAATGATACGTTTTAAAAATTGGAGATAAAGATCTTTGGGTGAAACAGATATTTAGACGTAATATTGGCCCAGTTCTTGGTTTCTCTAGACTGACAAATGAGACCAAACATAGCCGAACTAAAATTCCTTGAACCAACTTCCGGGGGGAATAAATTTTCTCATACTCATCTATACTGCAATTATAATTATACCTTTTAAAAAACAGAAGATAAAAGAATTTAGGTGAAACTGATTTAGAGGTAATATCGGCTCAGTTCTTGGATTCTCAGGACCGACAAAATGAGACCAAATATAGCTGAAAGTACTAAAATTCCTTGAGCAAACTTCCGCACAAATTAACTTTGCACATACTGATCGGGTTCGCTATGATAATAATATGTTTACGAAAATGGGAGATAGAGATCTTTTGGTGAAACTAATTTAGAGGAAATATCAGCCCAGTTCTTGGATTCTTTGGACCGACAAAATGAGACCCAATCAAACAAAAAGTTCTAAAATTCTTAGGGCCAACTTTCGGGCGGAATAACTTTGCCCATACTCGTCCGGTTAGTCATTATAATATGTATTTTGAAAATGGGAGAAAGATCAGTTGGTAAAACTAATTTTGGGGAAAAACGTAAATTAGTACGTAAATTCCTTGAGCAAACTTCTGGGAAGAATAAAGTTGCCCATAATTTTCCGGTTTGCAATTATAATGAAATGTATTTGGAAAAGGAGATAGAGATCTGTAGCTGAAACTGATTTAGAGGCAATATCAGCGCAACTCTTGGATACTCCCGACTAACAGAATGAGACCAAATCTAGCCGAAAGTACTAGAAATCCTTTAACCAACTTCCGAGCGGAATAAATTTTCTCATACTCATCCGTATTGCAATTATAATGATACGTTTTCGAAAATAGGAGATAAAAATCTTTAGGTGAAACTGATTTAGAGGTAATATCGGCCCAGTTCTTGGATTCTCTGGACCGACAGAAAGAGGCCAAATCTAGCGGAAAGTAATAAATTCCTTAAGCCAACTTCTGGGCAGATTAACTTTGCACATACTTGTCAGGTTCGCTATTATAATTATGTGTTTATATAAATGGGAGATAGAGATCTGTTGGTGAAACTAATTTAGAGGAAATATTGGCCTCTTGGATTCTCTGGACCAATAGAATGAGACCCAATCAATCAAAAAGCACTTAAATTCTTAGGGCCAAAATCCGGGCGGAATAACTTTGCCATACTCATCCGGTTGGCCATTATAATAGGTATTTTGAAAATAGGACAAATATCAGTAGGTAACACCACTAAGTAAGAGGAAATATCGCCCAAGTTCTTGGACTCTCGGGACCGAAAGAATGAGACCCAATCCAGCATAAAGTACATAAATTCCTTGAGCAAACTACCAGGCAGAATAAAGTATCCCATAATCGTCCAGTTCGCAATTATAATGATATGTATTTGGAAAAGGAGATAGAGATCTGTAGGTGAAACTGATTTAGAGGTAATATCAGCACAACTCTTGGATACTCCCGACCGACAGAATGAGACCCTATTCAGTAGAATGTACTAAAATTCTTACGGCCAACATCCGGGAAGAATAACTTAGCCCATACTCATCTGGTTAGCCAATATAATGTGTTACAAAAATGGGAGATAGTGATTTGTTGGTGAAACTAATTTATAGGAAATATTGGCCCAGATCTTGGATTATCTGGACCGATAGAATCAGACCCAATCCAGCTGAAATTACTAAAATTCCATTGGCCACCTTCCAGGCGGAATAACTTTATTCATACACATCCGGTTAGCCATCATAATGATACGCATCGAAAAAATGAGCTAGAGATCTGTAGCTAAAACTGATTTAGAGGAAATATCGGCCCAGGTCTTGGATTCTCTGGATCAATAGAATGAGACCCAATATAGCATAAAGTACAAATATTCCTTTAGCCAACTACCAGGCGGAATTAATTTGCCCATACTCATCCGGTTCGCCGTTATAATGATATGTTTTCGGAAAAAGGTGAAAGAGATTTATAGCTGAAACTGATTTAGAGGAAATCAGTACAGTTTTTTTATTCTCTAAACTAACAGAGTGAGACCAAATCTAGCTAAAAGTACTAAAATTCCTTAACCAATTTCCAGGCGGAATAAATTTTCCCATATTTATCAGGATTGCAATTATAATGATACGTTTTGAAAATGGGAGATAAAGAACTTTAGGTGAAACAGATTTAGAGGTAATATTGGCCCAGTTCTTGGATTCTCTAGACTGACAGAATGAGACCAAATATAGCCGAAAGTACTAAAATTCCTTGAACCAACTTCCGGGCAGAATAAATTTTCTCATACACATCTATACTGCATTTATAATGATACGTTTTCGAAAATAGGAGATAAAAGACTTTAGGTGAAACTGATTTAGACGTAATATCGGCTCAGTTCTTGGATTCTCTGTACCGACAGAATGAGACCAAATATAGCTGAAAGTACTAAAACTCCTTGAGCCAACTTCCGGGCAGATTAACTTTGCACATACTGATCGGGTTCGCTATTATAATAATATGTTCACGAAAATGGGAGATAGAGATCTGTTGGTGAAACTAATTTAGAGGAAATATCAGCCCAGTTCTTGGATTCTTTGGACCGACAGAATGAGACCCAATCAAACAAAAAGTACTAAAATTCTTAGGGCCAACTTCCGAGCGGAATAACTTTGCCCATACTCGTCCAGTTAGCCATTATAATATTTCTTTTGAAAATGGGAGAAAAATAAGTCAGTAAAACTAATTTTGGGGAAATACGTAAATTCCTTTAGCAAACTTCCGGGCAGAATAAAGTTGCCCATAATTATCCGGTTCGCAATTATAATGAAATGTATTTAGAAAAGGAGATAGAGATCTGTAGCTGAAACTGATTTAGAGGCAATATCAGCCCAGCTCTTGGATACTCCAGACCGACAGAATGAGACACAATCCAGTAGAATGTACTAAAATTCTTACGGCCAACATCCGGGAAGAATAACTTAGCCCATTCTCGTCCGTTTAGCCATTATAATGTGTTTCAAAAATGGGAGACAGTGATTGGTGGGTGAAACTACTTTATAGGAAATATCGGCCCAGATCTTGCATTATCAGGACCGACAGAATGAGACCCAATCCAGCTGAAATTACTAAAATACCATTGGCCCACTTCCAGGCAGAATAACTTTGCACATACACGTTCGGTTAGCCATTATAATGATACGTTTCAGAAAAAGGAGATAGAGAACTGTAGACGAAGCTGATTTAGGGGAAATATTGCCCAAGTCTTGCATTCTCTGAACCGGTAGAATCAGACCCAATCTAGCATAAGGTACAAATATTCCTTTAGCCAACTTCCAGGCGGAATTAATTTGCCCATACTCATCCGATTCGCCAGAAACTGATTTTGAGGAAATCAGTCCAGTTCTTGGAATCTCTAAACCGACAGAATGAAACCAAATCTAGCTAAAAGAACAAAAATTCCCTAAACCAACTTCCAGGCGGAATAAATTTTCCCACACTTATCCGGATTGCAATTATAATGTTACGTTTCGAAAATGGGAGATAAAGATCTTTAGGTGAAACTGATTTAGAGGTAATATTGACCCAGTTCTTGGATTCTCTGAACTGACAGAATGAGACCAAATCTGGCCGAAAGTACTAAAATTCCTTGAACCAACCTCTGGGCGGGTTATGGTCAATGAGGAATGGCTTTCAGCCTTCCCTTTTTCTCATGCCAACTTTGACAACCCAGACATTTCAGACCACTCCCCCATCTCTCTAGCTATTCAGCCCTCCCCTTCCTTCGGCCCCAAACCCTTTAAATACTTCGACATGTGGGCCTCTCACCCCTCTTTTTTATACACAGTCCTTCAGGCTTGGGAAAAACCTGTCACTGCTTTCTCTTCCCCCCTCATTACATTTTCTAGAAAGCTCAAAAATGTCAAGGCAGCTTTCAAGGATTGGAATTCCAATACTTTTGGGAACATATTTCAACAGGTTTTGGAATGCAAGGACAAACTTGGCTCAATTCAGATTCGGCTGCAATCGGATCATTGCAATGGTGCTTTGGCAGATGAAGAAAAGGCTACTTCTCTTGAGCACTCTTCCTTACTTGCTCGAGAAGAGAGCTTTCTGAAGCAGAAATCTAGAATCAAGTGGCTTGAGCTGGGGGACTCTAATTCTTCTTATTTTCATAGATCTCTGAAGGCCAAAGTTAATGCAAACTCCATTGTTGATCTTACAGCCCAGGATGGCTCCATTGTCTCCATTGTTAAAGGTATCAAAGACTTGGCTGTTCAGCATTTCAAGGGCCTCTTCACCAGCTCTTAGTTGGCCTCCCCTCCCATCCCGAATGGCCTACTCAACAAATTCATCCCTTTGGCCCTCCATGACTCTTTGAGCACCATTCCTAATGAAGATGAGATTGCGGCTGCCATCCTCTCTCAAGGTTTCGGGAGCCCCAGGCCCGGATGGCTTCAGTATAGGGTTCTTTTTAGCTGCCTGGGACATTATCAAGCTGGATCTTATTGCTGCTACTGTCAACTTCTTCTATAACCCTTATCAGGTCAAAGGTATCCACACTTCTCTCTGCCTCATCCCCAAGAAGGACGGTGCCTCTGCTATGAATGATTTCAAGCCCATTGCAACCTCCTGTACAAATTTATTGCCAAGATCCTTGCTAGGCAGCTCAAAAGTGTGGTGGATATTCTTGTCAGTGACAACCAATCTGCTTTCATCCTTGGAAGACATATCTCAGACAACATCCTTATTTGTCATGACATTGTCAGAGCTTTCAGAGGAAAAATCATTCCCCTGCTATTGTCTTGAAGATTGACATCCACAAAGCCTTTGACTCTTTAAGGTGGGACTTCATAAGTCAGGTGATGACCAAGATGGGATTTCCTTGTATCTTTGTCAATTGGATTCAGGCTTGCACCTCTTCCCCAAAGTTTTATGTGCTTGTTAATGGCAGCCCGGCAGGCTACTTCGATGCCTCTGTGGGAATTAGACAAGGGCACCCTTTGTCCCCTTATTTGTTTACTTTGGCTTTGAAAGCTCCCTCTAGGGACATCCAAATTTGCACTGAACAACAGCTTATTGCGCTTATGCCTAAGTGTAAAGCTCTCAACCTCTCTCATTTGGCCTTTGCAGATGACCTGATGATCTTCTCCAAGGCTTCGTTAGCCTCTCTGGAGTCCATTATGCTTTGCTTGCAGCACTTTCATGAGCTATCAGGCCTACGCATCAACCCCTCAAAGTCCCTCATTTTCTTTGCGGGGATTCTGAGCTGGACAAGGCACCTTTGCTTCAGAGATCTGATTTTTAAGAAGGTCGCCTTCCTGTTAAGTATTTAGGTCTTCCTTTGATCCCTACCAGGCTTTTAGCTCATCACTGCACTCCTATGCTTTACCTCATTCAGAAAAGGCTGCAATTATGGAAAGGCAAGCTTCTCTCATATGCTGGTACGCTGGTTCTTATCAGATGAGTCTTGGAATCTTCGTATATCTGGAATCTATGGGTTGCCTCAAACTACTATAAAGTCCTTGGAATCCCTTTTAGCTTCCATCCTCTGGAAGGGCAAAGATACTTCCAGATTTCTTCACCCCCCTCCCTGGGCTGCTGTGTGTCTGCCGAAGAATGAAGGAGGCTTGGGCATCAGAAGAATCAAAGAAGTGAACTTGGCAGGTAGAGTTAATCTTGAAGATTGCTTCAAAGCAAAAGAGCATCTGGGTTGACTGGATATACTCAGCCCTTCGGCATGATTCCATTTGGACAGCTTCCCTGTCAGTTTCACCTAAAGATATTTATCTCCCACTTTCAAAACGAATCATTATAATCGCGATCCGGATAAGTATGGGAAAATTTATTCCGCTTGGAAGTTGGTTCAAGGAATTTTAGAACTTTCAGCTAGATTTGGTCTCATTCTGTCGGTTTAGAGAATCCAATAACTAACTGATTTCCTCTAAATCAGTTTCAGCTACAGATCTCTCTCCTTTTTCCAAAAACATATATCATTATAATGGCGATCCGGACGAGTATGGACAAATTAATTTCTCCTGGAAGTTGGCTAAAGGAATATTTGTACTTTATGCTATTGGGTCTGATTCTGTCATTCCAAAGAATTCAAGACCTGGACCGATATATCCTAAAAATCAGTTTCAGCTACAGATCTCTATCTTCTTTTTCCGATGCGTATCATTATAATGGCTAACCGGACGTGTATGGACAAAGTTATTCCGCTTGGAAGTTGGCCAAAGGAATTTTAGTTATTTTAGTTAGATTGTGACTCATTCTTTCGGTCCAGACAATCCAAGATCTGGGTCGATATTTCCTATAAATTAGTTTCACCTACAAATCACTATCCCCCATTTTTTGAAACACATTATAATGGCTAACCGGACGAGTATGGGCTAAGTTATTCTGCCCGGATGTTAGCCATTATAATGTGTTTCAAAAATGGGGGATAGTTATTTGTAGGTGAAACTAATTTATAGGAAATATCGGCCCAGATCTTGGATTATCTGGACCGAAAGAATGAGTCCCAATACAGCTAAAATAACTAAAATTCCATTGGCCAACTTCCAAGCGGAATAACTTTGTCCATACACGTCCAGTTAACCATTATAATGATACGGATCGGAAAAACAAGATAGAGATCTGTAGCTGAAACTGATTTTGAGGAAATATCGGCCCAGGTCTTGGATTCTTTGGACCAACAGAATGAGACCCAATCTAGCATAAAGTACAAATATTCCTTTAGCCAACTTCCAGGCAAAATTAATTTGTCCATACTCGTCCGGATCGCCATTATAATGATATGTTTTCGGAAAAAGGAGAGAGATATGTAGCTGAAACTGATTTAGAGAAAATCAGTCAGTTATTGGATTCTCTAAACCGACAGAATGAGACCAAATCTAGCTGAAAGTACTAAAATTCCTTGAACCAACTTCCAAGCGGAATCAATTTTCCCATACTTATCCGAATCGCAATTATAATGATACGTTTTGAAAATGGGAGATAAATATCTTTAGGTGAAACTGATTTAGAGGAAATACTGGCCCAATTCTTAGATGCTCTAGACTGACAGAATGAGACCAAATCTAGCCGAAAGTACTAGAATTCCTTTAACCAACTTCCGGGCGGAATAAATTTTCTCATGCTCATCCGTATTGCAACTATAATGATACGTTTTCGAAAATAGGAGATAAAAATCTTTAGGTGAAACTGATTTAGAGGTAATATCGGCCCAGTTCTTGGATTCTCTGGACCGACAGAATGAGGCCAAATCTAGCTGAAAGTAATAAATTCCTTGAGCCAACTTCCGGGCAGATTAACTTTGCACATGCTTGTCGGGTTCGCTATTATAATTATGTGTTTACTAAAAATGGGAGATAGAGATCTGTTGGTAAAACTAATTTAGAGTAAATATCGGCCTCTTGGATTCTCTGGACCAATAGAATGAGACCCAATCAATCAAAAAGGACTTAAATTCTTAGGGCCAACTTCCGAGCGGAATAACTTTGTCATACTCGTCCGTTTAGCCATTATAATATGTATTTTGAAAATAAGAGAAAGATCAGTAGGTAACACCACTAATTTAGACGAAATATCGCCCAACTTCTTGGACTCTCGGGACCGAAAGCATGAGACCCAATCCAGCATAAAGTACATAAATTCCTTGAGCAAACTACCAGGCAGAATAAAGTATCCCCATAATCGTCCGGTTCGCAATTATAATGATATGTATTTGGAAAAGGAGATAGAGATCTGTAGGTGAAACTGATTTAGAGGTAATATCAGCCCAGCTCTTGGATACTCCCGACCGACAGAATGAGACCCTATTCAGTAGAATGTACTAAAATTCTTACGGCCAACATCCGGGAAGAATAACTTAGCCCATACTCATTCGGTTAGCCATTATAATATGTGTCAAAAATGGGCGATAGTGATTTGTAGGTGAAACTAATTTATAGGAAATATTGGCCCAGATCTTGGATTATCTGGACCGATAGAATGAGACCCAATCCCGCTGAAATTACCAAAATTCCATTGGCCAACTTCCAGGCGGAATAACTTTATTCATACACGTCCGGTTAGCCATTATAATGATACGCATCGGAAAAAGGAGCTAGAGATCTGTAGCTGAAACTGATTTAGAGGAAATATCGGCCCAGGTCTTGGATTCTCTGGACCAATAGAATGAGACCTAATATAGCATAAAGTACAAATATTCCTTTAGCCAACTACCAGGCGGAATTAATTTGCCCATACTCGTCTGGTTAGCCACTATAATGATATGTTTTCAAAAAAAGGACAAAGATATCTGTAGCTGAAACTGATTTAGAAGAAATCAGTAAAATTCTTGGATTCTCTAAACCGACAGAATGAGACCAAATCTAGTTGAAAGTACTAAAATTCCTTGAAACAACTTCCAGACGGAATAAATTTTCCAATTCTTATCCGGTTCACTATTATAATGATACGTTTTGAAAATGGAAGATAAAGATCTTTAGGTGAAACTTATTTAGAGGGAATATTGGCCCAATTCTTGGATTCTCTAGACTGACAGAATGAGACCAAATCTAACCGAAAGTAACAAAATTGCTTGAACCAACTTCCGAGCGGAATAAAGTTTCTCATACTCATCTGTATTGCAATTATAATGATACGTTTTCGAAAATAGGAGATAAAAATCTTTAGGTGAAACTGATTTAGAGGTAATATCGGCCCAGTTCTGGGATTCTCTGGAACAACAGAATGAGACCAAATCTAGCTGAAAGTACAAAAATTCTTTGAGCCAACTTCCAGGCGGATTAACTTTGCACGTGCTTGTTGGGTTCACTATTAATATAATAATATGTTTATGAAAATTGGAGATAGAGATCTGTGGGAAAACTAATTTAGAGGAAATATCGGCCCAGTTCTTGGATTCTCTGGACCAACAGAATGAGACCCAATCAAACAAAAAGTACTAGAAGTCTTAGGGCCAACTTCCGGATAGAATAACTTTCCCCATACTCATTCGGTTAGCCCTTATAATATATATTTTGAAAATGGGAGAAAGATCAGTAGGTAAAACTAATTTAGAGGAAATATCACCAAAGTTGTTGGACTCTCGGGACCGAAAGAATGAGACCCAATCCAGCAGAAAGTACATAAATTCCTTGAGCAAACTTCCGGGCAGAATAAAATTGCCCATACTCATCCGGTTCGCAATTATAATGATATGTATTTGTAAAAGGGAGATAGAGATCTGTAGGTGAAACTGATTTAAAGGTAATATCAGCCCAGTTCTTGGACACTCTGGACCGACAGAATGAGACCCAATCCAGCAGAAAGTACTAAAATTCTTAGGGCCAAAATCCGGGCAGAATAACTTAGCCCATACTCGTCCGATTAGCCATTATAATGTGTTTAAAAAATGGGAGATAGTGATTTTGTAGGTGAAACTAATTTATAGGAAATATCAGACGGATCTTGGATTCTCTGGACCAACAGAATGAGACCCAATCAAGCTGAAATTTCTAAAATTCTATGGCCCCAACTTCCGAGCGGAATAACTTTGTCCATACTCGGCCGGTTAGCTATTAAAAGATACATTTTGGAAAAATGAGATAGAGATCTGTAGCTGAAACTGATTTAGAGGAAATATCGGCCCAGGTCTTGGATTCTCTGGACCGACAGAATGAGACCCAATCTAGCATAAAGTATACAAATATTCCTTTAGCCAACTTCCAGGCGGAATTAATTTGCTCATACTCGTCCGGTTCGCCACTATAATGATTTTTTTTCTTTGGAAAAAGGAAAAAGCGATTTGTAGCTGAAACTGATTTAGAGGAAAAATTAGTCCAATTCTTGGATTCTTTAAACCGACAGAACGAGACCAAATCTAGTTGAAAGTACTAAAATTCCTTGAAACAACTTCCAAGCAGAATAAATTTTCCCATACTTTTCCAGTTCGCAATTATAATGGGAGATAAAGATCTTTAGGTGAAACTGATTTAGAGGCAATATTGGCCCAGTTTTTGGATTCTCTGGACTGACAGAATGAGACCAAATCTAGCCGAAAGTATTAAAATTCCTTGAACCAACTTCTAGGCGGAATAAATTTTCTCATACTCATCTATATTGCAATTATAATGATATCTTTTCGAAAAATGGGAGATAAAAATCTTTAGGTGAAACTGATTTAGAGGTAATATCGGTCCATTCTTGGATTCACTAAACCGACAGAATGAGACCAAATCTAGCTAAAAGTACTAAATTCCTTGAGCCAACTTCCGGGCAGATTAACTATGCACATACTTGTCGGGTTCGATATTATAATAATACATTTACGAAAATGGGAAATAGAGATCACTAATTTAGAGGAAATATCGGTCCAGTTCTTATATGTTTTAGACGGACAGAACGGGACCCAATCCAATAGAAAGTATTAAAATTCTTAGGGCCAACTTCCGGGAGGAATAAATTTGCCCCTACTCGCCCGGTTAGCCATTATAATATGTATTTTGAAAATGAGAGATGGATCAATAGGTAAACCTCATTTAAAGGAAATATCGGCTAAGTTCTTGGATTCTCGGGACCGAAAGAATGAGACCCAATCAAGTGGAAAGTACATAAATTTCTTGAGCAAACTTCCGAGGGGAATAAAGTTGCCCATACTCGTCCAGTTCGCAATTATAATGTTATGTATTTGGAAAACAGAGACAGAGATTTGTAGGTGAAACTGATTTAGAGGTAATATCAGCCCCGTTCTTTGATACTTTGGACCAACAGAATGAGACACAATCTAGCAGATTGTACAAAAATTATTAGGGCCAACATCCGGGCAGAATAACTTAGCCCAAACTCGTCCGTTTAGCCATTATAATATGTGTTTCAAAAATGGGAGATAGTGTTTTGTAGGTGAAACTAATTTATAGGAATTATTGGCCCAGATCTTGGAATCTCTGAACCGACAGAATGAGACCCAATCCAGTTGAAATTACTAAAATTCCATTGGCCAACTTGTGGGCGGAATAACTTTGCCTATACTCGTTCGGTTAGCCATTATAATGATATGTTTATGGGCGGAATAACATTTCCCATACTAGTTAACTAATTTAGAGGTAATATCGGCCGAGTTCTTTGATTCTTTGGACCGATAGAATGTGACCCATTCTAGCTGAAAGTACTAAAATCCTTGATCAAACTTCCGAGAGGATTAACTTTGCTCATACTTGTCCGGTTCGCTATAATAATAATATGTTTACGAAAATTGGAGATAGAGATCTGTAGATGCAACTAATTTAGAGAAGAAAACGGCCCAGTTCTTGGATTCTCTTGACCGACATAATGAGACCCAATCTAGCAAAAAGACTAAAATTCTTAGGGCCAACTTCCGAGCGGAATAACTTTGCTCATACTAGTCCGGCTACGCATTGTAATATGTGTTTCGAAAATGGAAAATAGAGATCTATAGGTGAAACTAATTTAGAGGAAATATCGGCCTAGTTCTTAGATCCCCTAGACCAACAGAATGAGACCCAATCCGGCAAAAAGTAAGAAAATTCCTTGAGCCAACGTCCGGGCCGAATAACTTTTCGCATACTCGTTTGGTTTGATATTATAATAATATGTTCACGAAAATGGGAGATAGAGATCTGTAATGGAACCTATTTAGAGGAAATTTCGGCCCAGTTCTTAGATTCTAAGGACCGAAAGAATGAGACCCAATCTAGCTGAAAGTACTAAAATTCTTAGTGCCAATTTCCGAGCGGAATAACTTTGCCCATACTCGTCCGGTTAAGCATTATAATATGTGTTTCGAAAAAGGAAAATAGAGATCTATAGGTGAAACTAATTCAGAGGAAATATCGGACCAGTTCTTAGATTCTCTGGACTGACAAAATGAGACCTAATCCAGCAGAAAATATTAAAATTTCTTGATCCAACTTCTGGGCGGAATAATTTTGCCCGTACTCGTCCAGTTCACCATTAAAATGATACGTTTTCAGAAATGGGAGATAGAGATATGTAGGTGAAACTGAATTGAAGGAAATATCAGCCCAGTTTTTGGATTCTCTGAACCAACAGATGAGACCCAATCTAGCTGAAAGTACTAAAATTTAATAAGCCAACTTCCGGGTGGAATAACTTTGCCCATACTCGTCCGGTTCGCTATTAAATATTATGTTTTCGGAAAAGAGAGATAGAGATCTGTAGGTGAAACTGATTTAGAGGAAATATCAACCCAGTTCATGGATTCTCTAGACCGACAGAATGAGACCTAATCTAACTGAAAGTACTAAAACTCTTAGGGCGAACTTCCGGGGGAAATAACTTTTTCCATACTCGTCCGGTTTCGCTATAATAAAAATATGTTTACGGAAATGGGAGAGTGATCTGTAGTTGAAACTGATTTAGAGGATATATCAACCCAGTTCTTGGCTTCTCTGGAGCAATTGTTTTTTATTAAATAAAATTGAGTTCATATAATATATTAATATTTATCTATTATGACTCACCTGAGTAGGATTGTCAAATGGTAGGTCTCAGTCGGGCTTTAACCAATCATACACAGCTGATCCCTAATAATTACGCCTGTCGGTCAGTTAACAGGCGTAATCAGTCTTGGCTTGTTGCAACTCATGTAAAGTGATAGAGAGAAAAGAGAGAGAACACGAGGTTACCTAAAATGAAAGGACATGAAAACCGTAAAAAATTGAATCAGGTTCCAAATGATGACATACCTGATTGTAGTGGACCAACATGTCTGATAAATGCTCCACCCCCAGTACTTAATTGGTTGGGGTTTATGCTGCTGAGACTAACAATTGTGATAAGTGAGCCTAATTTTGGATGGATCATCCAAACCAAGTTGGCAACAACTCTTTCAACAACATCAGAATATGTGTAAAGCTTTGATGCTAATAAAGCAATGCTCGCCATTGTCACAGATGGTCATACGACCGGCTATGATGTATGGTGCGGAATGTTGGGCAGTTAAGAATAACATATAGATAAATTCAGTGTAGCGGACATGAGGATGTTGAGATGGATGAGTGTAAAAACTAGGAAGGATAAAGCTAGGACTGGTCATATTAGAACAGGTTTGGAAATAGCTCCGATACATGACAAGCTACGAGAAAGTCATTTGATGTGGCATAGCCATGTGGCCCATGTTCAACGGAGGCCTTTACACCGCGTTTGGTTGGATAAATCTTTGGGATTTAATTTTCCAGATACATGAATCTCATTTAAAAAAATCGTTTGGTTGAAAAAAGCAAATGACCTTCGACAGATTTTAAAATTCCCCAGAATCATCAATTTAGTGTAAAAAGTGAAATCTTGAGAATTCACCCCATGAGGTGATATCAAAATTGAAACACAAATCTAGGGCAGGGTATAAAAGGGCATAAATCTCAAGATTTACAAAATATCGGAAAAAAATTGTGAGGGTTCTTCAGACCTGAAAGCAGCGTTCTTCATCTTCTACAAGCAAGACCTGAAGAGCTGCATTCGAAGATCTTCTGCAGGTACTTCCTCTCTCTCTCTCTCTCTCTCTCTCTCTCTCTATGAATCTTTTCATTTTTTGCAGGATCTTTGTACTGTAAGTAGCATTTCATCCGCATGAAAAACGAAGTTCATGATCTTCAAACTGAAGCTCAAGAACAGCCTGCAAATCGAGTTCGTGGCCTTCAAATTAAGCTTGCGGCCCTCAAATCAAGCTTGTGAAATTCTTTTTGCCCAGCGCATTAGATTTTGTTCTTGTGTACCCTAAATCTACTGTTGTTATCTATGATAAATTAGTATTGTCTTGGATTGAGTCAATGCAGGTGAAATTACTTTATTTTAAAGGGAAATAACCAACTCTGTTGTGAGTACTCTGTTTTGTCTTGCTTCTTTAAATGGGAAATTTGTATGAAATCCTTGCTTCAGTGGGGACTGTTTTAACACCCCCCTCCCTTTCGATTGGCTTTTTAAGCCTTTGTTTTGGCCTGAATGTTTTGAACGTGGAAACTAGAGGGGAAAAATATCATCTAACTTCTCCTTGTATCTTTAATTGGATGACTGAAATTTTGACTAAACAAAATGTGATGATTTTCCGCATTCCCAGCCATAGATTAATGGATTGGCCGTTACCGACTTGAAAGAAGGTACCCCTGTGTAATAGTTCGCGAGTCGAACATACAAATTTCCAACCCCATGAAGATGCTTGAGAGCACCGAGCTTGAAAAAGGGAGGAATTGGGGAAGTACTTAGCTTTCATAGAGCGCGCCCAAAGTGAAACTAGGGCATGAAGGAGTCCCCAACCCTTTTTTACGAGAATAGCAAGATTCATGGGTGCAGAAAGTTTGACATTGAGACCCCCTGATCTTCTGGGTTGACATATGGTTTTCCAAGAAATGGTTGGGGTCAAAGACTTAGTACCACTGGACCAAAAGAATTGACGGCAGATTGTATCCAACTCCTTATGTATGGAAGAAGGGAGTTGGAAACAAGACATAGTATACTGCGGCATCGTAGAAAGAGTGGATTGTATGAGGACCGTCTTACCTACCGGACTGAGAAATTGTGCTTTCCAGTGAAGCAATTTGCTATTCACCCTGGTGATGAGATCTTGACAGTGGGCTTTAGTGAGAAAGATTTAGTTTAGGAATGATCATTTTTTGTGCAATTTCATTTTTCAAATAGATATTTTGGCTACATGTGAGATTTTTGTAAATAATGGTATATTTTTAATTTTAGGTTATATTAAGTTGAATGGTAATTAAGTATGATTAATTATTTGGGTACATTAATATGGTAATGATATTATTTTTTAATTATTGATTAAAGTACCACGTACTTTTAAATTTCAGGGTAACCAAACAGTTTTTCAGGAAGAATAATGTCACAGAATCAGGGTAACCAAACAGTTTTTCAGAAAGATTCACGTCACAGAATTAGGGTAACCAAACAGTTTATTTTTTCCGAAATACAAATCCACAAAAAGTCCATTTAGAGATCCCCATTCAAAATTAATACATGCTCCCAAAGATTTATGCAACCAAACGCGGTGTTAGATGCTCCAGTACGGAGGAGTGATTTGATTCAAATTGAAGGAACTAAAAGAGCCAGGGGCAGTCCTAAAATGACCTTAGGAGAAGTGGTGAGGAAAGACAAGCATAGTTTGAGAACTCGTCTGGAACAGTCATCTAGACCAGGTGGAGATTCTTGAGATCTGGGTGAGATCTCGGCGAGACATTGCATTATTTTTTTATTTTTTTATTTTTTTGTTTTTTTGTTTCGGAAACTTCAAGGGAAGCTTGTTTTAGGCTTAATAAACATTTAAATCTTCAAATTGATTAAAAAAAAAAAACCAATTTGGTGTTTTGGATTTGCACCCTTGGTGGGCAGTAAAGGTCGAACCCTTAATGGAATATTGCCTATTCTACACATTGTTTGAATGATATGAGACATAATTGGCAAGTAAAACAAGCAAATTATGGAATAATGGATGAAGACACATAATATTGAATAATTATTTAAGAAATAGTTAAGGACTTAAAGTAAAAAATACAAAGTACAGTGAACAATGCATATTAAATAGACACCCAAGTACAAATAGTATTATACTATGAATCTATGAGTACTGGGGAGGTCGAGATTCTTAGAGAAATTTCAAAAATTTCTCTGAGATTCTCAAAATATTCAAAATTTCGGTCAACTTATTTGAAACTGTGCATGTTTTGTGTCTTGTATGTCATCTTGTCTAGAGGAGCTCGAGATATTCGAGATCTCACCGAGATTTCGGCGAACTTTTGAACTATGATTACTGGAGGAGATCACTGACAGTTAGATGAAAGATACTAAAAGCTCCAATTTACATGTCAAACAAAACAAGTATGCAAATATACACAGAGACAGAGTTGCATGAGGAACAAAAGTATAAACGTACACAGACAGATTTGCACGAGGAACAAAAGTATATCATTATGGACATTGGTTAAGAAAGTTCAGTACATACAGCAAGTGCAGACGTAGCATGACCACTGAGAAGTTGTGTTTGTCGAACAACAATAGCTAATGCTTCGGGAGTTGGCAATCCCCTCGTATCAGATGGTACCTCCACTCTCAATGGATCTCCAACATAGGAAGGTGAAAGATTTGATTGATATCCTGCATAAATCATAGCAAGATAAGATTAAAAAATAAACAAGTATTCATAATTATATCATCCTAACTGGGTAAAACATTTGAAAGTTTCACCATTGAGTGATAATGCCTGCTCCATGCGGTTCATAAACTCACAAAGAGTGATCAAAGAATCAGGAATTGGCTGAAAGACAGAAAACCCATAGAAAGAATTAGAAGAAGCCATTTAGAAGGTAAAAGAAACATGAGGGGAGAATGGATACTACCATACGAAGTGAAGGAAGAGGTAAGGGGCCCCCTGTCATAGGGAATTGCAAAGATTGAGGCAGAGATGGGAATGAGTGATTCAAAGATGTCTGCATAGGAGGGACTTGATTTCTTGTCTGCATCCAATAGAGCTGGGAATGAGTGATTCAATTGAGAGAAGGAATATTTAGAGACAATATTTAGAGACAGAATAAAGGAAGGAATTATGTAGATCTGAAATCTAAAGGTAGAACCCATGTCACGTAATATTGCTATTTCTGATGATAGTAACTCCCTAACCTGATGCACGATACCAGAGCCTGGAGGAACAACAAACATGTTGTGAAAAGCAGTAGATCCCCATTTAAGAAAAGCAAAGCTCTCCTTGTTCCTCTGGAATTCAAGATCCATATTTGCCTTCACTGCATTTTCTGATCTTGCTACATCCATCTGAACAGAATGATCAACAACAAGATCCACTGGGACCTGCATAAAATATCAATTTTTAGAAGAAAGTTAGGAAACCTTCCCCCAAAGGAAAGAAAATATATAATAGAAATACAAGAATAACATGAATACATCTTACACTCAAAATATTAAATGCAGAAAAAGGTCATCTAGAGAAAAAGCACATTAAAATAAAGTGGAATGAGTGACACAGAATCAAATATATGCTCTATAATGTTACCTAGAAAGAAGAGCAGAAGTAGTTCATCGAAGGCCACTTCAGTAATTATTAGTTCCTCACTGTTTTCATGATGGGGAAGATTTTGGATATCCAACCCTGAAGAACTTACAAGGAATAAATATTGTAATGAAAAGGAAAAATATCACCACCTACCAAGGGGTTAATCTTGCTAGAATCACTGCCAAGCTTGTTCATAGCATCCCTCATGCAAGCAAGGTCCACCACAACTGGTACACCAGTAAAATCCTAACCAACAAATGTAGGTCATAAAATTTGGCAGAAATGTAATAAATTAAAACTACTGTGCAATTACATCTTCAAAAAACAAAACTACTACATAATTAGCATAACGATAAACACCTGCAGGAGAACACGGGCAGGCTTGAAAGGAATCTCGACTTGTTTGGGAGAAGTATTCTCCCAATCAATAATCTTCTCAACATCTTCCTTGGTGACTTGGAAGTTGTCACAGTTACGGATTGCCGATTCAAGAAGGATCCTGACAGAGTACGGCAACTTATCTGTGATGCACACAATGTAAAGATGAGTGGATTTCTAAGAGATTGTGATTTTGGGAACCTGATAACAATATAAAAATTCAGAGTATTTCAAACTTCAAATCCGAGATAGGCTCATAAAATAGAAGGTCTCCTTCAATGCTGAAGAGAAACGGGAACTCATGAGGGGAAACAAGAAAAAAGGAACGTCATGAAGTCCAAGACCAACCTAAAGGATGACAAAATATATAATTTGCACATAGGAGCAGAAGAACAAAGGGGAGCAGCGATAACGCCACTTACCGATCCTTGGATCATTCAGAGCAGGTAGGCTATAGTACTTTCCAAACTCGCCACCCCCAGAAGATTTCCCTTGAAAGTATTCTCAGCAGCTGATCCAACACATATTCACTAACAGAACTCAATCAATTATGTCGATCTCTGGAACAGTATTAACTCGAGAATCTAACCATCTATACAAATCGTCTTTCTCTAGTAATACGCTGGGTTGGATTAGTTAATCCAACAATTTAAGTTGTTCTCTCAATACATAAAAAGCATAAATCAGCGATGAATATTCATAAAAGAACTCTCATCAACCAAGGCACATTTGTAATCCATCTGGTCCGATTTCAAAACACTACTCAGAAATTAAAGCAAATATCTCCAGGAAGAACGAAACAGGTCTGCGTCGAAAGTCGTACCCATAGTAGCGATCTTGCGCTGAAAGCGTTCAATCACAGGAGCAGCAGTCCTGGTCTGAGCCCTAAGACTAGCAGGAGACCTCCAATCGACACCGTGGCTCCAGCGAGGAACCGAGGATCGGATGGAACGGATAGCAGGTGGAGAAGCAAAGTGATCGGGCTTTGATGAGAGAAGGAGAGGAGGAGCGAGGAAGAGGAGAAGTTAGGGTTCTAGAGATGGAAGGCAAGGATAAGGATGATAACAAGCGAACCCTAGAAGCTCTGAGCAGCACCGCTGACGAAGAAGCGGTTATATACAGTCGCGGAATGCTTACCTGTGAGTGATCGTGTGAGAGAAAGTGAAAGAAAGAGGGGGGGAAAGAGAAAAAGGAAAGTTGATTTGAAATAGAGAAGAAAAAACGGTTAAATATCTAGAGTTTGTTGCGTCAAAGACACGCAATCTGTAGTAACGGTCCGAATTCGCGTCAGTTAAAGTAAGGCGGTACTTACCCAAAAACAAATAAGGCTGTTTGTGTTTTTATTTTTTTTTTTATTTTTTTTTGGGTAAAAGTAAACTGGTTAATCACCACGCGGTATTTTACAGAATTCTTGCCGAGCCAAAAGTAATTTAAATTGGAAATCGATATCATTGAATTGAGTCCTAGAATTTATAATTTTTTTACAAAAAAAAAAAAATTCCTAGAAACCCCCAGAATCGATATGCGATAAGCCAATAACATATAGGGAAATTTTCATTGACATTCCTTCCGATAGCCCGTTAAATTAATGCCATCCAACTAAGGGGCCAAAATATCAATTTTTGCCCAAAAACTAACAGGGTTAATTGAGTTGAATGAAAATGACTAAACTACCTTTTACACTAAAAACATAAGAAACTCTGCCCGTTTCTATTTTTTACCCAAAAAAAAAAACCCTTCAAACAAAGCTATAAAACGAATTGTTTGGAGCAGAGGCCGAACCCCTTAGATCGACGCCGCTGCAAGTCTGATAATAGTCCGTTGTAAAACGAATTGTTTGTAGCTTTCAGAAATTGATTTTGTTGTTAATTGGCCTTGGAGGTAGATTAGGGTTTCAAACCTAGATGAGCAATGGCTTCCAAGGGTCTTCCGCTGGATGAGGGTTCAAACCCAGATGAACAATGGCTTCCAGTGTGAAATTGGAACTGAAGAAGATGATTGAAGAGCTGGATTTGTCCGATGTGAGGCGGGGGAGACTGGAGAGAGTGGTGGCGGGGTTGCAACGAAGCGAGAGAAGTAACCGGCATTCTTTTGTTGCTTCACTGCTCTCATCTCACCTCTTCTCGGTGTAGGTGGTATCAAGGGCTTCTCTGGCGAGGCCATCGGGCCCAATTTCGGGAAAAAGAGAAGGATTCATGGCCTTTGAACGAGACTAGGGAAGCAAATCCGACGGCTGATCTGGTCGATCTATACTCCATTGCGTCAAATCGCCGGCAGACGTCTGAGATCTTCATCGTTTCCTCCTTCGTCCTTTTATTTCTTTTTTCCAAATTTAGGGCTTGGCTCGCACAAAGGTGTGACACCCTTGTCTCAACTTTGAAAGAGAATGGATAAGAGGTTGGGGTTTTTCAAACCTACTCTGTTGCAAGTCTACCCAGTGCCAGAACAGCCAAGAAGATAAGAATGAGATGTTTATTAAACTTAAAACTGGAAACCCAGTTTGGATTTTGGTTTATGATGGTGGGTTTTGGTTGGATCTTTGGGATTTAGTTCTTTGTTTTCAAAAATTATGAGAAAATTATACTTCTCTGTTCAGTGTCTTAAAAAAAACCCACATTTTTATGGGAGAGGTTTTAAGGTATGCGAAAGGGAGAAGAAGAAGAAGAAGCAAGGAGAGAATAGGATAGAATGGAAAGGGAAAGTGCACCTATGTATGGGGTTGGATTGCTGAGGGCATGGTGGGGCAGGGGAGACTGGAGAGGGTGGTGGGGGGTTGCAGGGATGGGAGAATAAGAGCGAGAGATGGAGGACTGAGGTGGTGGTGGTGGTGACTGCAAAAAACAGCAGAAGGAGAAGAAGGAAAGAAGAAGAAATAAAAACAATGGCCAAATTGTCTTTACAAAAAACCTAACATGTTGACATTAATTAACAGTTAAAAGGCTTTTTCCCTTAGTTTTTGGGCCAAACTTGATATTTTGGCCCTTAGTGGGGTGGCATTAATTTAACGGGCTATCGGAGGGGGTGTCGATGAAAATTTCCCTAACTTATAACATTCCCAACTTATCCCCAAACAAGGAGGATTAACATAACCACATAAACATACAAATTGACTATTATTATGTACTCCCCTCTACATTACCATGGGCATTAGGTGTTTGAAAATAAGTCTGGATCCTTTAGAAGCCATAAAGGGCATACTCAGTGCAAGGTACAGAGCCTTACCCCTACTTTCGTAGAGAGGTCGTTTCCTAATTTGAACCCGTGACCACTTGGTCACAATTGAGCCACCTTACCGTTGCACCAAAGCCCGCCCTGGATCCTTTAGAAGTAATGTTTTCAAGAAATATTGGGTAGCAATTACCGCACTAGAAGTAGCCCCAAGAAGCAAATTTTGACTAGTTGATTTAACAATATCATGGCTAGTTCCCATTATAAGCATGTCATCCACATATAAAATTATAAACACACATTTGTTATGGTGAAATTTAATGTACAAACATCTATCAGAATCATTTACATGAAAACCATTTGAGATTAGGACATTGTCAAATTTTTCATGCCATTGTTTTGGTATTATTTTAAGTCATACGAAGAACGCATAAGCTTTCAAATCTTATGTTCTCCACTTGGAACAACATATCCTTTTGGTTGTTTGATATAGATTTCTTCCTCTAGGCCTTCATTTAGAAAACTGTCTTTACATCCACTTGATGTATAACAAGCTTGTACATCGATTCAACAGCAATCAGTAGCCTAATAGTTGTTATTCTAGCAACAGGAAAAAAAGTATCAAAATAGTCTATATCCTCTATTCTACCTGAATCCTTTGAGAACTAGTCTAGCTTTGAATTTGTCAAGAGATCCATTAGGTTTGAATTTCTTCATGAAGATCCACTTTCTGTCAAGAACCTTAGTCCCTGGAAGAAGGTTAACTAACTCCCGTGTGTAATTAACCATGATGGAGTCTAATTTTTTATTTTTTATTTTTGGTCGGAAAGGAATTTACTGAATAAAAGAGTCATGTGAATGAACAGCCTGTAGCTTTAGACAAATAACAAAGGTCATGAAAGCACAAAATGGAACACGGCCAACCTGTCAGACACATGTGTAGATACCACGGTCCGAATCCTGGTGGGAATCGGTTTTCGCTTGGTCTGTTGGTGAAGAAAGGAGTGTCGTATGACATGAGGGTTTGTGAATGGCATCGAATCTTGATGTATCAACATAGGGGTTGGGGTCATGCTTCATAAATTAAAATAAATGGAGTTGCCACCTAGCCCCATCAGGGGTGAGCGCAAAGGGCTGTTACGAAAAACAAAGCCCAGAGTGGCGATTTGCAGAAGAAAACGAAAACAGAGAGAGAATAAACAACACACAACACAGAGATTTACGTGATTCACCTCCAAAATGGAAGCCACGTCCACGGCCGAGCAATAGAACAGGTTTCACTATTTCTTTAAAATGTTACAAACCCTCATAACCCTATCTCAAAGAAATAAGAACAATATATAGGAAAACCCTAACCCCAAAAAGTACACAAATGCCCCTGGCCCAAAAAACCTGGGCCAGACCAAAACTTAACACATGGCTCAAAAGTACTCATTTCGAAGATCTCGACGAGCCCAACACAACACCAAGCCTTTGGCATGGATCCCAGGAATTTTCGGCATTCTGATATCTCTGAAGGTCTCAATCGCGCTTTCTGGGCCAAATCAGGCTTCACCAACAACAAGGGCTACGTGATTCCATATGGTTTGGTCAGAAATTTTGGATAAGTGGTCAGGTTACAAATGTGGGAAGCTATTAGCACCCCCATCTCGCCTGGTTAAACCAATTTTTCTATTAGATTCTAAATTTATAAGATTCTCCCATAATAACACGTCTTATACCAACAAGCAAGGTTAAACTATGATGCATCAAACATTAAAAAAAAAAAAAAAAAAAAGGAATCATTTACTATGTACACTAAAGTGAACTACTTTAATGGTCTACATTATATTAAATAGAGGATGATATGAAAATATACATTTACTTAAAAAGTGGAAAAGGCAAAATGTTCAGTTGCTTTTGTATCTATGTCCGTATCCGTTTAGCACTAACCGAATCCGTCCGAAAGCTAATCGAATGTGGATGTGGATGCGGATATAACACTATCCGAGCCGAATCCAATCCGTTTGCAGCCCTAGATGGAGGATCCAGCCTAGTCAAAACAGAAAATATATATATATATATCAACCATGAAATATCATAATCTTTCTATTAATTTTTTTTCACATTTTATTAAATAGAAGAAAAAATAATAAAAAAATTTCTTGTTCTTCCCTATTTCTCAATGATTTTGGCAAAACCAATCGTCAACACATGAATATTTCATGTTCTTAATCCCAAAGTAGTATTCTCCAATCCTTCACATGTGATGTGATTTGGTGCGATAACTATGATGCTGATAGAAAGGAGCTGTGACTATACGTGATCCCTCAAGAACTTGGTATTCACCGCAATCTACCAAATGAGCATCCAAAAATAAAATTCGTTCAAGATTTACTTGTGAGAGTTATCAATCAGGTTACCTCAATGAAGATAAAACACAAAATATAAAATAGAGTTTAAAAAAAAAAAAACAAAAGGGGTCAAGATTCAGGTTGCACAAATTTGTGATGTAAAGAACATCAAAACAATAGACCACTGACAAACAAAGGTGGATGCATGTGATAGAAAACTCACACATCTTATTAATTAAATTTTAACTCCAAACAAGGAGGGGAAGACTGTTAAAATTAAATTCAATTTGACAAATAAATTACAAAAATACATGAATATTTTATAATGAAATAACATCTTGTACTATATGGAATTTTTTAACCCCTTGTCATGCTTCTCTTAGACTGAAATATAATGGATGACATAGGCATGGGATGATCTATTATATGAACTCACTTGCACACATTCAAATTCTACTACATAGCAAGTAAATTCGATCATGCTACATGAATAATATCACAAAACATTTTTACATTTAAGGGGTGATGTTCTCTGCCTGGGAGAGCAAGCTGCACCTAGACACATGGGATGGAACGGGCACGTCATTTCGATCATTCAAGGGGCCGGCTGGTCATTTCTTCCACCCCCATGTGTCTCCCAGTGCAGAGAACATTTTCCCTAAATTTATATTCCCCCCCCCCCCAAAAAAAAAGAAAAACAAAAACAAAAACAAAAAAGAATTTAGTAACCACTAGTCCTCCATGTACTGACCTTTTCCACTTAGAATCAGGTTTTAGTTATCAGTACGCATATTGGTCACAGCTACCAATATTGATATGCATCATTAGAATCGGTTCATATCAGTCCGATTTGAGATTAGAAACAAAAAATCCATTTTTTGTCTATATTCGCCTATCCAATCGGTGGTATATTAGTATCAGACTCTGGCGATACAAATATGTATCAAGTCAAATTATACCGATACTTAGAACAATGCTTCAAATTTTAGCCCTTAAGCCTCCCCCCGCCCGCCCGAAAAAAGGATATATTTGGCATTCCAATAATTTGATTAGATAGATCCATGTAGATTCACAACTTATCAAATTCCATAAAAAAAATCAATCACATGACCATTGAGTATCAGACATTTTTTTTTGAACCAATGAGATGTTGCCTAAAATTGACTCATCAGTTGAATCACATTTTTTTGTTTTGGGTGCAGGAATCAAATGGTAATTAATATGTAATGTGATATACAAAAGATGTCAAAGGGTGCCCAGCTGCCTATAGGCATTTTTTTTTTTAGAGGGGGGCGGGGAGTTGTTGATTTTCATTTATTTTGCGTGTTTGAAGTTAGGGAGATAGACCGCTAACCGGTGCTATGTGTGGGAATGTATCTGCACCCAGACAAAGCCCGGTGCAACAAGAGGGGTGTGGCGGTCTTTTCGCGCCAAGCTATGTTCGGGCAGGGAGGTACACGCAGCACCTGCTAGCGTTCCTTTTCCCTTGAAGTTGTTATTCCTAATCCTATAAATGAACCTACTCTCTTTTTCCCTCCCTCGGAAGTTGACTTGTTCTCAACATTACATTACCTGAAGAAAAAAAGTAGCTTTATTACTAATCGTTTGAAGTCGCAGGCAAGGTAAGGATGTGAAAGCATCTTAATGATCAAGAAGCGACGTCCCTTCCCTCCCCCCTTCCTTCCCATCTAAGGGGATAAAAATACTTTGCAATGCTTAATCTTGCGGTGCCATAGCATTTCGGGTCTACTAGCTCGACACGTGTACGATACTTCATCCAATGGTGTGAGCTCGAGCAGAAAGAAAAAAATAATAACTGGGTCTACTTGAGCTCACACTGTTGGATGAAGCATCTTCCACATGTCGAGCTCAGAGACCCGAACTGCAAAGGCACAACAAGATTAAGCATTGCAGAGGATTTTTATCCCCTAAAGTAAGGTTCTTGAGGATTAAAATCCTTTGCAATGCACTACAGTTCAGGTTTGGGACCTCGACACGTGGAAGATGCGACATCCAACGGTGCGAGCTCGATTGGCCCAGTTTTTTTTCTTTCTCTTCGAGCTTGACACTGTTGGATGTCGCATCTTCAACGTGTCAAACTCTCCAGCCCAAATTGCAGTGCACCGCAAGATCGGTGCACTGCAGAGGATTTTTTTTCCTTTTGAACAGCCCATTTGGAGAAACTTCTTTTACAGCTGGAAAAAAGTTTTGCAATCCAATGAAAAATTGATGCATAACCACAACTAAATGAATCAACTTAAATTGCGAGGGGAGGGGAGAGGGAGGAACCCTAAAAGTCATACCATTGTTTACAAAACATCATCCAGTGTCTCTTGAATGTTGATAGGTTAAGGTTTTCTTGTGCTGCCCGTTAAGAGAAGCTTCTCTTCCAGAGAAGGGGAAAGGTTGGGTTCTGTAATCCAATGAAAAATACATACATAAACACAACTACATGATTCAACTATGGTAACCCACCCCCTAAAAAAAATCAGTCACTGTTTACATCAACCATATACTATGGATTCTCCAAATTGAGTAATGCTCAAGGGTGGGCAAGATCACTGATTGTAAGATTTCCGACTAGGCAATATAACATAATAGAGCTCTTCAAATCCACACCAAAAAATTAAAAAAAATCCCTCCAAAACAACAAACTTATACTATGGTTTTAAGCAGTGGGGTTATTTTAAAATTCACTAGAAACAAAAAAAAAAAAAGGCAATGAATGGGTTTACATGATATAATGCTCTATTTAGATCTTTTTCCCTATTTTCTTCAGGATAGAATGTGTGCTTCAATCCCATGACAGGCAGGTGTGTGGCCAAAACTGAATCTTCAGCAACAAAACTGCTATATTCCTCCTACACTTTAATAGCTACATGTTGAGGACCAAACACATCATTTTTGGCTTCTTTTTTTTTTTTCATGACAAAGCATCATAAAAATTTCTCATACAACTAATAATAAGCAGCCATGATAACATAAAAGGACAAGCTTATTTGTACATAAATCTCAATCAAAGTGGTAAAAAACAAATTTTGGTACTTGTCAGTACCCTAGTACCCCATGGCAAACAATTTATTTTCACCTTTAAGTTCAAAGTAAACCAATGTCGAGCATTATTGAACCAATGACACAACAGATGCACGCAAAACATCATAATATTAAATTCTGGGGTTGAATACAGTCTATATATTCCATATATAGAAGTACCAAGCTTACTGAAGTTAAGATATCCCAGTGGACAATAGCAAAGGTTAATTCAAACATACACAAATCAACACCGGTTTCAAAAGCAACAATTTAACTCTGTTGCCATACCTTAACTAAATCAGATTCAGAGATAATGAGTGGTATTAGAGAAATATAGAAAACAAGGAAACATTAAAAACATTAAGATTCATATTGAATTTCAAATATTTAATATTTTCACAATAGTTTCCTTCCACTGACTTCCTCAGATCCGAATCCTAGTTATGGCAGACCAATCTTCCTTTTCTCTTCGTACTTGGTTACAAACTTCTCCAATAATGACTTATCACTCTTTATCAACACAGTTCTGATACTATGATCTCTCTCCACTAGACCTTTCAATTGCAAAACTCGAACAGCTGAACACCTTGGGATAACTCTCTTCTCCAAGCTAAACCCGAGAATTTTTGAGTTCCTCATAATATCTGCCGATTCCCAACCCATTTTTTTAACAAAGAAATCCATATGGCTCATAATCTTCTTTTCATACAGTGTCATAGACCAAGGATACCTCCTCAATGCCATGAGAATCTTTTTCTCAGAAAAGCCCCACCTTTGATAAGCCTCCAATTTCTGCTTCCATGTCGATTTGTTCATTGATGCAAATCCATGGAGAGCAATAATAAACAAGTATTTTGAAGGATCGAAACCCATTTGCTGAATATCCTTTAGTCTCTGTTTGAACCGGTCATTTTTATATGTCATTGTTCTGGGATAGCAAGTTAGTGAAGTCACAATATTTGACTCAGGTACTCCATTTTTTCTCAAGATTGCCATATTTTGAGCCACATTCTGTATATTACAATTGATGTAACGAGCCTGACGCTTTAGGTCGATAACAATATTCTCCACAGTCCCAACTCCCAACTAGACTCTTGAATAAATGATTTTGTTTTCTAATCTAGTGAACAAAACCCTTCTATCTTTAGTGAGGATTTTGGCAATGTTAGAGCTCGAAACGCCAAACGAATGGAAGAACTCAAGTTTAGGGAGCAGGTTCTTTGTAGGACTGGCAACGAGAAATGATGGACAATTTCTAATGAGATTGGAAACCTATGCTTTGGTGAATCCGTGGTTTCTGAAGAGGGTAATAACCAAGTCTGGTCTATCAGAGAATTCAAAACCAACCTTCTTAGACGCAGAGATGACTACTGCAGGTGAGAGCCCACATGAGCTGATGAGGTAAGAGACCACGGAAGTCTCATTTCTTGAGGCTTTTGAGGAGTCGCATTTGAGAGATGAATGGCTTTGCAGAAAACCCAGTTGTGCAGTTGATTCTCTTACAGTTCTCCCAATTGGGACTCTTTTGAAGAGGAAGCTAAACATTCAGAAATGTACTGAAAGCGCAATTAGTTCTGACCTGGAACTTACGGAGGTGTCTTCCAATAGGGTGGCTTCTGTTTCCATTGCTTTCATCTACTCTACATTAATTTATTAGGAAGTATACAGAATTAGTAAAGGACTGTCTTGGAGAGACCCGATCTCTTCCTGTGCTTGTCTCATTACCGCTTCCTGCTAGCTAGTCAATTCAAAGTTTTGTTATCCTCACTGTTAGAGATATAACGTAGTGGTTAACAGTGTTTGTTAAGTTATGGCCACTTGACATAACTGTCTTAGAAATGCACGTGTGTGCACGTGGAAATGGTTATGTGTTTGTTGTGTGTAACTGCTTCAAAGTGATTATAAATAAAGGATAATCCCAAGACTGAGGTCAAGGGGAATTGACTCTTTTCAATTCTAACTTGGTATCTCAGAGCAAGTCGTTCCTGGTTCTCCTTTTTTTTCGTTTCTTGAAAGTTCTTCTCGCCATGGTGTCTCCGTCCTCAACCTCAGATCTATCATCTGCTGCTTCGCCTGAATCTTCTCTTTCCTTCTCCAACATTCACCATTTTCTCTCTATCAAGCTTTCCTCTTCCAACAATGTTGTCTGGTGTTCACAGTTTCTTCCTCTTCTCCGCAGCTCGGGGTTGTTAGGGTTTGTAGATGGTTCTTCACAATGTCCACCGGAATTTGTGATTTCTCCCACATCAGACTGTCCAGTTGTGAATCCTGCCTTTCTCACATGGCAGAAGCAAGATCAGCTACTCTTAAGCTGGATTTTATCCTCTTTAACGGAGAGTGTGCATTCTCAAGTTGTTGGTCTTGAGACATCCTTTGAGGTCTGGTCCACTCTTGCCTCAGCGTACGCTTCACACTCGCAAGCTCGGGTAATGCAATTGAGAATGAATTTGCACAGCATCAAGAAAGGATCAGATTCTATGGCTGACTACCTTCTGCGTATCAAACGCATTGCGGATGAACTCGCACTAGTTTCGAAACCAGTATCTGATGAAGATCTGGTTCTTTTCACTCTTGGAGGTCGTGGATCTGATTTTTCATCGTTTGTCACTTCTGTGACAACTCGTGAGTCTTCGGTTAAGATGAAAGATCTTCATGGATTATTGCTCAGTGAAGAGATTCGAAATGTTGCTGTTCTTCAAGATCTCACAAACTCCTTTGCTCATGTCGCCAGTGCTACTCCAGGGGTTGATTCCTCTGCTTCTTCCCCTGCTGCAACTAAAGACCGTTCCCCGGTGTCACGGCAGATCGACTCTCCTTCAAATCGATACAGTCGTGGTGGCTATCGTGGGGCACGTGATCGAGATCGTGGTCGCGGTTATCGCGGCACTGGAGGCTATCGCGGTAGCTTTGACAGAGGATCTCGTGGTGATTACAACTCTGGCCAATATCCTTCTACTTGCCAGATTTGCAATAAAATGGGTCACTCTGCAAAGTTTTGCTACCAGCGATTCACCACAGATCCACCCCAAGCTAACTTCACTGGCTTCCAAAGTAATCATCAGGCGTGGTATCCAGACACCGGAGCTACGCATCATATTACTCCTGACATGAGCACTGTTCAATCGTCTAGTGATTACAATGGAGCTGATTCTGTTCGCATAGGCAACGGCACAGGTCTGCCCATCCAACATCTTGGATTTTCTAGTTTTACTGCTGGTTCTAAAAACTTTTGGCTAAACAACATTCTTCATGTTCCCAAAATGACACATAATTTGCTTTCAGTTTGTCAATTTGCTAAAGATAACTTTTGTTATTTTGAATTTCATTCAAATTTCTTTTGCATCAAGGATCGTTGCTCGGGGAGTATTCTGCTAACCGGACCAATCAGTGATGGCTTGTATCAGCTTCGTCTTCCAGTACCTGCTGTTTCGTCTTCCTCTGAGTTAGATTCTTCTCCAGTCAGTTACTCGGCTGTTAAGACCTCAGAGGCAGTGTGGCACAAGCGCCTTGGTCATGCGTCAAATACTGTTGTACGCAAGGTTCTTTCCACTCACAGTCTTCCTTTTATTTCATTGAAACAACAATCAGTTTGCAGCCACTGTCAATTGGGTAAGGCACACAAGCTGCCATTTAGAGCATCTACTACTTGTACCACTGGTCCTCTCCAATTGATATTTTCTGATCTTTGGGGTCCAGCGCCTTTGTTGTCTGTAGAAGGCTATCGCTATTATGTAGTGTTTGTTGATGACTTCACTAGATTTTCTTGGTTGTATTTTCTAACAAATAAGTCCGATGCTCTCACTGCTTTTCAAACGTTTAAAGCACTAGTTGAAAATCAATTTGGGTGTTCCATTAAGAATTTCCAGTCGGACTGGGGAGGTGAATACCGTGGTTTCTCCCAATTTTTGTCAAAATGTGGGATGGCTCATAGGTTATCCTGTCCACATACTTCTGAGCAGAATGGGACTGTTGAGAGGCAACATAGGCATATTGTTGAGATGGGGTTATCTCTTCTTGCACACTGTGGTATGTCTATGCATTTTTGGAGCCATGCTTTTGGAACAGCAATGTATGTTATTAATCGACTTCCAACTGTGGTGCTTGGGTTCGCCTCACCCTTCTTTAAACTCTATGGTTATCATCATCCGGATTACAATTTTTTCAAGACCTTTGGGTGTGCGTGTTATCCCTTACTTCGGCCGTATAATCGCCACAAGATGGATTACAGATTAGTTAGATGCTTATTTGTTGGTTACAGTCCAAATCATAAAGGCTACAAATGCTTCAATCCTTACACAAGAAAGATCATTATATCTCGGCATGTAGTGTTTGATGAAAACACTTTTCCAAAATATTCTCCTTCAGCTATGGTTGTATCACCTTCAGATTCGAATGTGTGGCCATCTTTTCCACCTCTGTTTGGATATCAACATAACACACACCACTCGACTTCACAGGGTGTTTTAAACTCTCCAGTTTTATCACCACTTTCAGAGGCGCATGAGGAGTCCAATTCTGGTTCTGTTCAACCTGTGAATAAGGCTTCAGTGGGTCAAGCCCATGATGATTTGTCATCACTCTCAAACAGTGTCGTCCATCCCAGCGGAGCCCATTGTACCCGCCGGCTCACTGGTGCCCAATTCTGGGCGAACTCACCCTATGGTCACTAGAGCCCGAGATGGAACACGTATTGTAAAGGTGCCTCGCAGCTTTCAGGCCACTAAGCATCCCTTCTCAATGGCTTTACTAGCCTCTATTTCGCCTATTGTTGAACCTACATGTTATACACAGGCATCTAAGTCAGCTGAGTGGCGTAATGCGATGGATGTGGAGTACAATGCTCTCATTTCGAATGGGACTTGGTCTCTTGTACCACCACCTCCACATCGACATATTATTGGATGCAAGTGGATTTTCAGGGTCAAATACAAATCTGATGGTACTCTTGATCGTTATAAGGCCCGTTTAGTAGCAAAGGGATACACTCAAGAACATGGGTTGGATTATTCTGAAACATTCAGCCCAGTAGTTAAGCCTACTACTATTCGCATTGTATTATCTCTTGCGGTTTCTCACGGTTGGCCTCTACGCCAATTAGATATAACCAATGCATTTTTACACGGGTATCTCACCGAAGACATTTATATGGTCCAACCACCTGGTTATAAGGACACCCGTTTTCCAAATCATGTTTGCAAACTTCAGCGTTCTTTGTATGGGCTGAAACAGGCCCCACGGGCCTGGTTTCAAAGGCTGAGTACTCACTTGTAACAATTGGGATTTGTTGGGTCCAAGACTGATACATCCATGTTCATCCAACACTCATCCACAGGGCCTATCTATATTCTCATATATGTGGATGACATCATTGTCACGGGCCCTTCCTCTGCAGCCATTCAACACCTATTGGACGATTTGGCAAATGAATTTGCCATCAAGGATCTTGGCACAGCCTGTTATTTCTTGGGCATTGAACTAATTCCAAATTCGGATGGGCTGTTACTCTCTCAACAGAAGTATGTCTATGGGCTTCTTCAAAAGGCTAATATGCTAGGAGCAAAGCCCATCGCCACTCCAATGGCATCTTCTTCATCTCTTTCTCGCCATTCAGGAAAATTGCTACAAGATCCAACAGAGTATTGAAGCTTGGTTGGAGCGTTGCAATATGCTACGCTCACTCGTCCAGATATCTCATACCCGGTCAACAAGCTTTGCCAATTTCTAGCAACACCTACAGATGAACATTGGCTAGTTGCAAAGAGGGTGCTTCGGTATTTAAAGGGTACAATCCTACATGGCCTGCAGCTGTTTCGTTCTCCATCACTATCATTAACGGGTTTTACGGATGCTGATTGGGCCAGCTGCCCAGACGATAGAAAATCCACTGGTGGGTACTTAATATTTCTTGGCTCTAATCTCGTTTCTTGGCAGTCTCGCAAGCAATCGACTGTAGCTCGTTCAAGCACAGAGAGCGAGTATAGGGCCTTGGCCTTGGCCACTACTGAGGTTACTTGGATCCGGTCGCTTCTCACTGAGTTACGGGTCACTTTATCATCTCCACCAACTCTATGGTGTGACAATATCAGTGCTACTTTTCTCACGGCAAATCCAGTGTTCCATGCTCGTACGAAACACATTGAAATTGATTATCATTATGTACGTGATTTGGTCGCAAAGAATGCTTTAAGAGTTCGTTTCGTGTCGACGGTTGATCAGCTGGCTGATATTTTAACAAAAGGGCTCTCCTCAGCTCAGTTTGCTCATTTACGGTCCAAACTCAATCTTCGCTCGGGTAGCTTGAGTTTGCAGGGGGGTGTTAGAGATATAACGTAGTGGTTAACAGTGTTTGTTAAGTTATGGCCACTTGGCATAACTGTCTTAGAAATGCACGTGTGTGCACGTGGAAATGGTTATGTGTTTGTTGTGTGTACCTGCTTCAAAGTGATTATAAATAAAGGATAATCCCAAGACTGAGGTCAAGGGGAATTGACTCTTTTCAATTGTAACTCTCACTGTAGTGAGTTCTGTTCCCTATTGCTAGTACTCATCCCTCTGATTTTCTTTTTTTATTTGTTCTGCTTCTACATGGCATTTGATGTTTCAGTCCTAAGCATAGTTCAAAAACTCGTTTCATTTCGGTGTTTCGGGCAGTTCGAAATTTTGCATTTTTCTGGTATGTTTTGTTAGGTCATTTCGGTGGGTTTTAGGCCAAGTTAAGGCCTTAAACTTCATGGAAACCCTATTTTAGGCTATATAAACACATTTAAATGTTCAAATTGTAAAAATAGTCACCCAAAGTGGTGTTTTGGACCATTGATTGACAATGTATGGTCGAACCCTAATGTATAACTTAGTTAATTACACATACACATTGTTTAAGACTTTAAGTTCTAGAGGACATAATAAATTAATGATTAATAAGCAATTTAAACAAGTAAATTGACTTGGAAGTTGAAAACATAAAGTGAATGACTCATAAGTCATAACTTAAGTCATAATATTTAGTACATTAAGTCAATAACAAGTTAACAACTTAAGAAGTTTGAATCTTGTGTTCTCCAAGTGGTTCCGGCGTAGATTCGAAGGTCGGTACACTAATCAGCAAAAAGAATTTGAAGAATGAATAAAACAGAAGAAACAAACCACAAAAGAGCAACCTTGTTAGTCTCGGTCGAAATTTCGATCGAGACTAATGAGTTTCTGCCTTTTGTACTAGGTGTTTTGAAAAGAAAATCTCGATATCTCGCGAGATATGTACCAATATCTCGAGATATCACGAGATAATCAAAATCTCGACCGAGATTTGGTATTTTTTTTATTCGAGGTACCATTTCGTTTCGCCCTAGTCGAGATTTTCGAAATATTCGAAATCTTGACCGAGATTTCGCGAGATTTAGTACTATTACTCCTAAGTACAGAGAACAAAATGGAAATAGAAATTGTACAAATGGGAAAATTTTATATTAACTAAGCAAACATGGTTCTTTGAAATGAATTATATAACTTAAGGTCTTACAAAAACAAGATCTTGGATTATTCTATTTCTTATACAAATGTCTAGCCATCTTCTAGAGATGAGATATGGGATTTATTGTGTTACATAACAAATTCACTCAACAAGGATCATTCCACACACACACACACAAAACAGCATAGAAATGTCTAGCCATCTTCTAGAGATGAGATATGGGATTTATTGTATCACATAACAAATTCACTCAACAAGGATAAAAAAAAAACAGCATCATTCTACGCGAACACACACACACGCAAAAAAAAAAAGCATACAATACACACCTAACACAACAATCATTCATCATACAATTAGTTTCCTTCTCCCTTTTCCTTTATCCAGGGAATATTTTTTCTGCATTTCCATGAAAAGACAAAGGCGTAATTTTATTGTTATTTTCAGTGGCACGAGAAACTCATCAAGCGATCGAAAGGAACTTTTCCTCATTTGTTTGGAAGAGAACTCTGAAAACCACTAAGTAGAGCAGTCAACTGATTGATACTGATTAGAACCATCCTAAACATGGTCCATGTATTTCCAAATAGAGGTAACCGTGCTCAGTGATTTTAAGACATTCCACCAGTCTATAGCAATTGGTCCATTCAAATCCAGAATAATAAAATCTCCCTCAGAAAAGGAACTAAAATCAATGGTTTCAAATAGAAGACATGTTAAGATTATTTCTATAAATTTATTGAAAGGAAAAAGCTTTGAATGGATATAATCATCCTTGTAGGTCTTCTCATAATTATAGGATATACTGCTTTTCAAAGTTCAATTCAATAACAAGCATTTTTATAAACGAAACAGCATCAAATTTCAGTAATAAAGACACTACAGCTTCAGCACCACAAGTTTAGAACCAAATACACCAAAGGGAGGTATTCTTTTTTCATTCTCTTTTTTTAACAGCTATACAAATCAGCATAACCAATTTATCAAATCATTGACATTAAGCAGCCTTTTTAATGAAAGATAACTTATCAATACACATAAATGCATAGAAAGTGACATCCTAAAACCAGTTTTACAAACTAATGCCCCAAGAATCCAATTTTACAAAAATTTTACTTGTTATTCACCTTCTAAAGTGTTCAGTAAATTAAAGTTACACTATAAATCTGGGACTAGTCCCTAATCAAGTAACCACATGCACCAGAATGACTAGACAACAGATAGGTGCCTTCCTGCTGAGCTCAAAACAGTCCACTCAAGGCATAGGAGCTGAACAGTCAAGTTCCTAGAGACCGATACTGATAATTTTGTGCCTGGGACTTCAAGACCAACCAACAACAACGCACTCCACCCCCCCCACAAAAAAAAAAAGTTGAGGCTTGTGTACAGTCTCCATACAGACCTTGAGGTTTCAAGCTCACAAAGAAACATTAAGATCCATTCATTGAATGTCAAAAATTTGAGTATTGTACAATGGGTTCTTTCCACACTTCCTCAATTCTATATCCTAGTCCTAGCAGACTAATATTCCCTTTGTATAGATCCAAGAGTTGAGGAACTTCTTTCCTATAGTTGGTCACAAACTTCTCCAAGAAATACTTCTCACTTTTTGTCAACAGATGTCCCATTTTAAGATCTTCCTTAACCAGACCTTTCAATCTCAATACTCGTAAAACTGAACACCTTGGAAGAATCCTCTTCTCCAAGCTAAGCCCAACAAGTTGCGGGTGTGTGATGATAACTTCCCGTTCCCAACCCATTTTGTCAACAAAGAAATCTAAATGGCTCTTTATATTCTTCTCAGACAGTTTCATGAAAAAAGGGTACCTCCTAAATGCCAAGAGAATCTCATCCTCGGAAAAACCCCACCTTCGATAGGCCTCCAATTTGTGCTTCCATGTCGATTTTGTCATTGATGTAAACACAGATAGAGCACTCATAAACGTGTACTTTGAAAGGTCGAAATCCATTTGCTTAATCTCCTCAACCATCTGTTTGAACATATCATTTTTAGGTGTCAACGTTGAGGGATAGTAAGTTAGTAAACTCACGATAATAGACTCCGGTACTCCATTTTCTCTCAAGATTGCAATATTTCGAGCCACAGTCGGTATATCACAATTGAAGAAACGAGCTTCACGTTTTAGACCAATAACAACATTCTCCAGAGTCCCAACTAAACTCTTCCAGAAATTAAAAGCAGGGATAATTTTGTTTTCTAAGCTACGGAACAAGAACTTCGAATCTTTGCAGAGGATTTTGGTAATGATAGGGCTCGAAACGCCCAACGAATGTAAGAACTCAAGTTTAGGCAGAAGCGTCTTTGTAGGGCTGGACACGAGCAACAATGGGCACTTTCTAATGAGACTGGAAATTTGGGCATCGGTGAATCCATGGTTTCTGAAAAGGGTAAGAACCGAGTCTGGTCCATCAGAGGATTCAAAACCAACCTTCTTCGATGCAGAAAGGGCGGCTGCGGGTGAGAGCCCACATGAGCTGATGAGGTAAGAGACAACGAAAGGATTTTGATTTCTTGAGGCTTTTGAGGAGATGTATTTGAGAGATGAAGGGTTTTGCAGAAAACCCAATAGGGAAGTTGAATCTCTTATTAAGGTTCTCCCGATTGGGACTCTTTTGAAGAGGAAATTAAACATTCGGAAATGTAACTAAAAGCCAATTAGTACTGACTAGGAACTTACCGAGGGGTCTTCCAAGACCGCGGCTTCAGTTTCCATTGCTTTCATCCGCTCTGTAACTTGAGACCAAAGTTCTCGAAAGGTGAAAGCTGCTTCCGGGCTACAGAGTGAAAATCCTCGAAGGAGATTTGAGGATGTGAATTCATTACTATTACTCCCCTCCAATTATCTTATATTTACTAATGCTTCCTACTTTTATACTTTTACTTCTTTTTCTCCCTTCAGATTCCTAAACTTTATTTTGATACTTCCTACATTAGTTAAGCTTTTTTGTTTTTTTTTGTTATTTTTGTTTTTTTCGTTTATGATTTATTTTAAAAAA